>NW_027310590.1:0-62534 GCF_047496795.1 Chiloscyllium punctatum
CCTCCCCAGGACAGGGCTAGATACAGGGTAAAGCTCACTCTACAGTGTCCCCCAGCAAACCCTCCCCAGGACAGGGCTAGATACAGGGTAAAGCTCACTCTACAGTGTCCCCCCAGCAAACCCTCCCCAGGACAGGGCTAGATACAGGGTAAAGCTCACTCTACAGTGTCCCCCAGCAAACACTCCCCAGGACAGGGCTAGATACAGGGTAAAGCTCACTCTACAGTGTCCCCCAGCAAACACTCCCCAGGACAGGGCTAGATACAGGGTAAAGCTCGCTCTACACTGTCCCCCCAGCAAACCCTCCCCAGGACAGGGCTAGATACAGGGTAAAGCTCCCTCTACAGTGTCCCCCAGCAAACCCTCCCCAGGACAGGGCTAGATACAGGGTAAAGCTCACTCTACAGTGTCCCCCAGCAAACCCTCCCCAGGACAGGGTTAGATACAGGGTAAAGCTCCCTCTACAGTGTCCCCCAGCAAACACTCCCCAGGACAGGGCTAGATACAGGGTAAAGCTCACTCTACAGTGTCCCCCCAGCAAACCCTCCCCAGGACAGGGCTAGATACAGGGTAAAGCTCACTCTACAGTGTCCCCCCAGCAAACCCTCCCCAGGACAGGGCTAGATACAGGGTAAAGCTCACTCTACAGTGTCCCCCAGCAAACCCTCCCCAGGACAGGGCTAGATACAGGGTAAAGCTCACTCTACAGTGTCCCCCAGCAAACCCTCCCCAGGACAGGGCTAGATACAGGGTAAAGCTCTCTCTACACTGTCCCCCATCAAACACTCCCAGGGACAGGGACAGCATGGGGTTAGATACAGAGTAAAGCTCCCTCTACACTGTCCCCATCAAACACTCCCAGGGACAGCACTGGGTTAGATACAGAGTAAAGCTCCCTCTACAGTGTCCCCCAGCAAACACTCCCCAGGACAGGGCTAGATACAGGGTAAAGCTCCCTCTACAGTGTCCCCCAGCAAACCCTCCCCAGGACAGGGCTAGATACAGGGTAAAGCTCACTCTACAGTGTCCCCCAGCAAACCCTCCCCAGGACAGGGCTAGATACAGGGTAAAGCTCACTCTACAGTGTCCCCCAGCAAACCCTCCCCAGGACAGGGCTAGATACAGGGTAAAGCTCCCTCTACACTGTCCCCCCAGCAAACCCTCCCCAGGACAGGGCTAGATACAGGGTAAAGCTCACTCTACAGTGTCCCCCAGCAAACCCTCCCCAGGACAGGGCTGGATACAGGGTAAAGCTCACTCTACAGTGTCCCCCCAGCAAACCCTCCCCAGGACAGGGCTGGATACAGGGTAAAGCTCACTCTACAGTGTCCCCCATCAAACACTCCCAGGGACAGGGCTGGATACAGGGTAAAGCTCACTCTACAGTGTCCCCCAGCAAACACTCCCCAGGACAGGGCTAGATACAGGGTAAAGCTCACTCTACAGTGTCCCCCAGCAAACCCTCCCCAGGACAGGGCTGGATACAGGGTAAAGCTCACTCTACAGTGTCCCCCAGCAAACCCTCCCCAGGACAGGGCTAGATACAGGGTAAAGCTCACTCTACAGTGTCCCCCAGCAAACACTCCCCAGGACAGGGCTAGATACAGGGTAAAGCTCACTCTACAGTGTCCCCCAGCAAACCCTCCCCAGGACAGGGCTGGATACAGGGTAAAGCTCACTCTACAGTGTCCCCCCAGCAAACCCTCCCCAGGACAGGGCTAGATACAGGGTAAAGCTCACTCTACAGTGTCCCCCCAGCAAACCCTCCCCAGGACAGGGTTAGATACAGGGTAAAGCTCACTCTACAGTGTCCCCCAGCAAACACTCCCCAGGACAAGGCTAGATACAGGGTAAAGCTCACTCTACAGTGTCCCCCAGCAAACACTCCCCAGGACAGGGCTAGATACAGGGTAAAGCTCACTCTACAGTGTCCCCCAGCAAACACTCCCCAGGACAGGGCTAGATACAGGGTAAAGCTCACTCTACAGTGTCCCCCAGCAAACACTCCCCAAGACAGGGCTGGATACAGGGTAAAGCTCCCTCTACAGTGTCCCCCAGCAAACCCTCCCCAGGACAGGGCTAGATACAGGGTAAAGCTCCCCCTACACTGTCCCCCCCCATCAAACACTCCCAGGGACAGGGCCAGCACGGGGTTAGATACAGAGTAAAGCTCCCTCTACACTGTCCCCACTGCCCATCCCCGGGACAGGGCCAGCAAGGGGCTAGAGACAGGGTAAAGCTGCCTCTACACTGTCCCTCCACCCCCGATTCCCGAGACAGGGTAAAGCTCCTCTACACTGTCCCACCACCACCAGGACAGGGTAAAGCTTACTCTACACTGTCCCCCCATCCCAGGGACAGGGTAAAGCCCCCACTACACTGTCCCTCCCCATCCCCAGGACAAGGTAAAGCTCCCTCTACACTGCTCCCCCCCCAACCCCAGGACAGGGTAAAGCTTCCTCTACACTGCCCCCCCCCCCCCCCCCCCCCGCATCCCCAGGACAGGATACAGCTCCCTCTATCCTGCCCCCCCATCCCCGGGACAGGGTAAAGCCCCCTCTACACTGTCCCCCCCATCCCCGGGACAGGGTAAAGCTCCCTGTACCCTGCCCCCCCCCCCCCCCAACCGCAGGACAGGGTAAAGCGACCTCTACACAGCCTCCCCAACCCCAGGACAGGGTAAAGCTCTCTCTACACTGCCCCCCCATCCCCGGGACAGGGTAAAGCCCCCTCTACACGGTCCTCCCATCCCCGGGACAGGGTAAAGCTCCCTTTACACTGCCCCCCCCCATCCCCGGGACAGGGTAAAGCTCCCTGTACCCTGCCCCCCCATCCCCGGGACAGGGTAAAGCTGCCTCTACACTGCCCCACCATCCCCGGGACAGGGTAAATCTCCCTGTTCCTGTTGGATCATTTGCTGTGAGCCTCTTGTACCTGCTCCAGTTTCTCCAGGAGGGGTTGGTTTGACTCCAGGCTGTCTTTGACAGGACCCTGCTCGGCTTCCTCCTTCAGCTGAGCGTCGGGATCCTTCAGCTGCCCGTCCACTTCCTGCCCATTGTCACATCTCTCCTTGGGCTCCCTGAGGGCACGGATCTCAGCTTCATACCGCTGCTGCAGGGCTGACAGCAAGTCAGAGGCATCAGAGTTCCAGGCCGCTATTCCCACGCAGTGTTCCCCCCACCCCCCTCCCCCCAAAACACCGGGACAGGGAGGGCACGGGGCGAGAGATACAGGAACACTCCCTCGACACTGTCCCCCCACCCCATCACACCGGACAGGGACAGCACGGGGCGAGAGACACAGGAACACTCCCTCTACACTGTCCCCCCACACCCCATCACATCGGGACAGGGAGGGCACGGGGCGAGAGATACAGGAACACTCCCTCTACACTGTCCCCCCCACCCCCCCATCACACCGGGACAGGGACAGCACGGGGCGAGAGACACAGGAACACTCCCTCTACACTGTCCCCCCCACCCCCCCATCACACCGGGACAGGGAGGGCACGGGGCGAGAGACACAGGAACACTCCCTCTACACTGTGCGCCCCCCACCCCCTCCCCCAAAACACCGGGACAGGGACAGCACGGGGCGAGAGACACAGGAACACTCCCTCAACACTGTCCCCCCACCCCCCCCATCACACCAGGACAGGGAGGGCACGGGGCGAGAGATACAGGAACACTCCCTCTACACTGTCCCCCCACCCCCCATCACACCGGGACAGGGAGGGCACGGGGTGAGAGACACAGGAACACTCCCTCGACACTGTCCCCCCCACCCCCGCATCACACCGGGACAGGGACTGCACGGGGTGAGAGATACAGGAACACTCCCTCGACACTGTCCCCCCCACCCATCACACCGGGACAGGGAGGGCACGGGGCGAGAGATACAGGAACACTCCCTCTACACTGTCCCCCCCCCCGCGCCCCATCACACCAGGACAGGGACAGCACGGGCGAGAGACACAGGAACACTCCCTCTACACTGTCCCCCCCACCCATCACACCAGGACAGGGAGGGCACGGGGCGAGAGATACAGGAACACTCCCTCTACACTGTCCCCCCCCCGCGCCCCATCACACCAGGACAGGGACAGCACGGGGCGAGAGACACAGGAACACTCCCTCTACACTGTTCCCCCCCCCCCACCCCCTCCCCCAAAACACCGGGACAGGGACAGCACGGGGTGAGAGACACAGGAACACTCCCTCTACACTGTCCCCCACCAATCACACCGGGACAGGGACAGCACGGGGCGAGAGACACAGGAACACTCCCTCGACACTGTCCCCCGCCCCCATCACACCGGGAGAGGGACAGCACGGGGCGAGAGACACAGGAACACTCCCTCTACACTGTCCCCCCCACCCCCCCATCACACCGGGACAGGGACAGCACGGGGCGAGAGACACAGGAACACTCCCTCTACACTGTCCCACCACCCCCCATCACACCGGGACAGGGACAGCACGGGGCGAGAGACACAGGAACACTCCCTCTACACTGTCCCCCCACCCCCCAGGACAGGGACAGCACAGGGTGAGAGACACAGGAACACTCCCTCGACACTGTCCCCCCCACCCCCCCATCACACCGGGACAGGGACAGCACGGGGTGAGAGACACAGGAACACTCCCTCGACACTGTCCCCCCCACCCATCACACCGGGACAGGGAGGGCACGGGGCGAGAGATACAGGAACACTCCCTCTACACTGTCCCCCCCACCCCCCCATCACACCGGGACAGGGAGGGCACGGGGCGAGAGATACAGGAACACTCCCTCTACACTGTCCCCCCCCCGCGCCCCATCACACCAGGACAGGGACAGCACGGGGCGAGAGACACAGGAACACTCCCTCTACACTGTCCCCCCCACCACCCCCTCCCCCAAAACACCGGGACAGGGACAGCACGGGGTGAGAGACACAGGAACACTCCCTCTACACTGTCCCCCACCCCATCACACCGGGACAGGGACAGGACGGGGTGAGAGACACAGGAACACTCCCTCGACACTGTCCCCCCCCCCGCGCCCCATCACACCAGGACAGGGACAGCACGGGGCGAGAGACACAGGAACACTCCCTCTACACTGTCCCCCCCACCACCCCCCTCCCCCAAAACACCGGGACAGGGACAGCACGGGGTGAGAGACACAGGAACACTCCCTCTACACTGTCCCCCACCAATCACACCGGGACAGGGACAGCACGGGGCGAGAGATACAGGAACACTCCCTCTACACTGTCCCCCCCCCACCCATCACACCGGGAAAGGGACAGCACGGGGCGAGAGATACAGGAACACTCCCTCGACACTGTCCCCCCCACCCCCCATCACACCGGGACAGGGACAGCACGGGGCGAGAGACACAGGAACACTCCTTCTACACTGTCCCACCACCCCCCCCCCCCCCCATCACACCGGGACAGGGAGGGCACGGGGTGAGACACACAGGAACACTCCCTCTACACTGTCCCCCCCACCACCCCCTCCCCCAAAACACCGGGACAGGGACAGCACGGGGCGAGAGACACAGGAACACTCCCTCGACACTGTCCCCCCCCCCGCGCCACATCACACCAGGACAGGGACAGCACGGGGCGAGAGACACAGGAACACTCCCTCTACACTGTCCCCCACCCCATCACACCGGGACAGGGACAGCACGGGGCGAGAGACACAGGAACACTCCCTCGACACTGTCCCCCCACCCCATCACACCGGGACAGGGACAGCACGGGGCGAGAGATACAGGAACACTCCCTCTACACTGTCCCCCCCCCCCCCCACCCCCTCCCCCAAAACACCGGGACAGGGACAGCACGGGGCGAGAGACACAGGAACACTCCCTCGACACTGTCCCCCACCCCCATCACACCGGGACAGGGAGGGCACGGGGTGAGAGACACAGGAACACTCCCTCTACACTGTCCCCCCCACCCCCCAGGACAGGGACAGGGACAGCACGGGGCGAGAGACACAGGAACACTCCCTCTACACTGTCCCCCCCCACCCATCACACCGGGACAGGGACAGCACGGGGTGAGAGATACAGGAACACTCCCTCTACACTGTCCCCCACCCCATCACACCGGGACAGGGACAGGACGGGGTGAGAGACACAGGAACACTCCCTCTACACTGTCCCCCCCCCCACCCCCTCCCCCAAAACACCGGGACAGGGACAGCACGGGGTGAGAGACACAGGAACACTCCCTCTACACTGTCCCCTCCACCCCCCATCACACCGGGACAGGGACAGCACGGGGTGAGAGACACAGGAACACTCCCTCTACACTGTCCCCCCATCACACCGGGACAGGGAGGGCATGGGGTGAGAGACACAGGAACACTCCCTCTACACTGTCCCCCCCACCCCCCCCCATCACACCGAGACAGGGAGGGCACGGGGTGAGACACACAGGAACACTCCGTCTACACTGTCGTCCCCCCCACCCCCCATCACACCAAGACAGGGACAGCACGGGGTTAGATACAGAGTAAAGCTTCCTCTACACTGTCCCCCATCAAACACTCCCAGGGACAGGGACAGCACGGGGTTAGATACAGAGTAAAGCTCACTCTACACTGTCCCTCCATCAAACACTCCCAGGGACGGGGACAGCATGGGGTTAGATACAGAGTAAAGCTCCCTCTACACTGTCCCCCATCAAACACTCCCAGGGACAGGGACAGCACGGGGTTAGATACAGAGTAAAGCTCCCTCTACACTGTCCCCCATCAAACACTCCCAGGGACAGGGACAGCACGGGGTTAGATACAGAGTAAAGCTGCCTCTACACTGTCCCCCATCAAACTCCCAGGGACAGGGACAGGACGGGGTTAGATACAGAGTAAAGCTCCCTCTACACTGTCCCCCCCCCATCAAACCCTCCCAGGGACAGGGACAGCACGGGGTTAGATCCAGTAGCTTGTTGCATGATGCAGTGACACTGCCCTCCGGAGGGGGCTGAGGGAATTACCTGCCATACTTTTCTGCAGAGCTGTGTTCTCAGCCTGGAGCCTGAGCAGCTCCCCATCGAGTGGGCTTGTTGGGGACGCTGTGTCAGCCGCCGGGCAGCTCTCCTTCAACCGTTTATTCTCTACCTCAAGCTCCTCGATCTGGGAGCAAAGCTGAAGTGGAGGAGAGACAGACAGAGGGAGCGAGTCAGGCACCCACCCGCCATTAACACCTATTTCACAACCCTAGCACTCCCTTACCATCGTTCACCCTCCATTTGACACTTCCTGAGTCATACAGCACAGAAACAGACTATTCGGCCCAACCCGTCCGTGCCGACCCAGTTATCATAACCTAATCCAGTCCCTGTTTGCCAGCACTTGTACCAGCCCCCACCACTCCCTCTGGCAGCTCGGTGCACACACGCACCACCCTCTGGGGGAAAACGTTACCCCTCAGGTCCCCTTCCCCTCTCACCTTAAACGTATCTCCCTCTAGTTCTGGACCCGCCCACCCCAGGGGGGAAAAGACCTTGTCTATTTACCCTATCCATGCCCCCCATGATTTTATAACCCTCTAGTTCTGGACTCCCCCCACCCCAGGGGGAAAAGACCTTGTCTATTTACCCTATCCCCCCCCCCCATGATTTTATAACCCTCTAGTTCTGGGCTCCCCCCACCCCAGGGGGGAAAGACCTTGTCTATTTACCCTATCCATGTCCCCCCCCCCCATGATTTTATAACCCTCTAGTTCTGGGCTCCCCCCACCCCAGGGGGGAAAAGACCTTGTCTATTTACCCTATCCATGCCCCCCCCCAATGATTTTATAAACCTCTATCAGGTCACCCCTCAGCCTCTGACGCTCCGGGGAAAACAGCCCCCGTCCTATCCAACCTCCCCCCTGTAGGCTCAAACTCTCCTCGTGACAGGGGATGTGGGATAGAGGGGGGCAAAGCCACCCACCTTGGAGAGTTCCTGCATCAGTGTGGTGTTCTGCAGGCGAAAGTCATCCTCTTGGCTGTGCAGTTTTCCTTGGAGCATCTCGTTCTCACTTAGCAGGGCATCCACTTCCTGGTGGGGGGGGGGGGGTGGTGAATTAAAACAAAATTGATCGCAGTGGGGGGGGAGGCTCCTAGCTGGTTCAGCGAGGTGGTAGCAGTTCAGCAGACCTTCCCCCCCCCACTCCCCCAGTACCATCGCGAACACCCGGCTGACGTTCCGAGGTCCTGAGTTTGAGTCCCGCGGTGGAATCCGAACCCGCCAGCATTTCGGATTACAGTGACGACCAGGGGAGAGTCGCAAAGACCCGCCTGGACGCCCCTCAAGGAAGGAACCTGCCGCCCTTACCCACAGCAACGCAACTGACCCTTAAACTGCCCTCTGGGTAATCAACGCTGGGCCCGGCCAGCGATGCTCTCGACCCGTCAGCGAACAAAAATGTTTTTATTTCTTCCCCTCTTCGCGGACGTTGGCGACCGTTCCGGGGATAGCTGGGGGGCTGGGGGGCGGGGGGGGGGGACATGAGCGCTTGCACGCCGATGGATACCAACCTGATCACGGCCGCTCTGAGCGCCACTGCAAGACAGACGACCCGCGGCACGGGAAGGGGGCAGGGGCTGGTACCCTCCAAGCCCACGCGTCCCGCTAGCCCAGACGGTAGCGCAGAGAGGGAACCGCATGGCATTTCCAGGTCCCCTCCCACAGTGCGCCGCACCTCAGGCAACTGGGGGGGGGGGCAGGGAAAGAGGTCAACATATACACGGGAGCGACCGATACTTGACGCTGTACGGTCGCAAGGGAGCTACGGGCAGAGGCTAGAGAGCAGCCCCGGTGGATGATGGGAAGGGTTAGACATCAGGAGCGGACATAGGGACACCTCACCTGGGCTTTCTTGCTTTTAGTGACAGCCTGAGGGGAGAGAGAGAGAGAGAAATTAAACAACGTTAATACACATGGTACAGGAGCTGGCCATTCGGCCCCTCTGCTGTATCGCCATAAATCCATCAAACACTCCCAGGGACAGGGACAGCACAGGGTTAGATACAGAGTAAAGCTCCCTCTACACTGTCCCTCCCCATCAAACACTCCCAGGGACAGCGGGTGAGATAGAGTAAAGCTCCCTCTACACTGTCCCCCCCATCAAACACTCCCAGGGACAGGGGCAGCACGGGGTTAGATACAGAGTAAAGCTCCCTCTACACTGTCCCCCCCATCAAACACTCCCAGGGACAGGGGCAGCACGGGGTTAGATACAGAGTAAAGCTCCCTCTACACTGTCCCCCCCCATCAAACACTCCCATCAGGGACAGCACGGGTTAGATGCAGAGTAAAGCCCCATCTACACTGTCCCCCCATCAAACACTCCCAGAACAGAGACAGCACGGGGTTAGATACAGAGTAAAGCTCCCTCTACACTGTCCCCCATCAAACACTCCCTGGGACAGGGACAGCACGGGGTTAGATACAGAGTAAAGCTCCCTCTACACTGTCCCCCCCATCAAACACTCCCAGGGACAGGGACAGCACGGGGTTAGATACAGAGTAAAGCTCCCTCTACACTGTCCCCCCATCAAACACTCCCAGGGACAGCACGGGGTTATATACAGAGTAAAGCTGCCTCTACACTGTCCCCCATCAAACCCTCCCAGGGACAGGGACAGCACGGGGTTAGATACAGAGTAAAGCTCCCTCTACACTGTCCCCTGTCAAACACTCCCAGGGACAGGGACAGCACGGGGTTAGATACAGAGTAAAGCCCCATCTACACTGTCCCCCCATCAAACACTCCCAGGGACAGGGACAGCACGGGGTTAGATACAGAGTAAAGCTACCTCTACACTGTCCCCTGTCAAACACTCCCAGGACAGGGACAGCACGGGGTTAGATACAGAGTAAAGCTCCCTCTACACTGTCCCCCCATCAAACACTCCCAGGGACAGCACGGGGTTATATACAGAGTAAAGCTGCCTCCACACTGTCCCCCATCAAACCCTCCCAGGGACAGGGACAGCACGGGGTTAGATACAGAGTAAAGCTCCCTCTACACTGTCCCCCCCCCCCCCCACCCATCAAATCCTCCCAGGACAGGGGCATTTGGATCAAAAAGCTCCCAGATGGAAACAGTAATCCATGAGGAGATGGCGAGGTAGCCGGGAGAAGGGATTTCCTTTGGGTATTGTAGCCGTTTCCCTGCCCTCCAAACTGTCCCCATGTGCTCTGGGCTCCTCCTGGTCTACACTCAAACAGAAGGCCCCCCCGATGTGACGGTGCCAGGCCAGGTCTTTGTGGGTAACACCGGGCCGGGCTGTGGCTGTGGCTGTGGCTACACCCACCTTCTGTGCCTTCACCAGATCCCTTTCCACGGTGCTGTACTTCTGCCGCAGTGAGCTCAGCTCTACAACATGGGGGAGAAAGAGAGGAGGTTACCGTTGGGCGACTGACACCCCATCCCCTCCCCTCCCCCGGCCCGACACCCCCTCACGCCCCCTCACCCGTCCCGACACCCCCTCACACCCCCTCCCCCGTCCCGACACCCCCTCACACCCCCTCCCCCGTCCCGACACCCCCTCCCCCGTCCCGACACCCCCTCACACCCCCTCCCCCGTCCCGACACCCCCTCACACCCCCTCCCCCGTCCTGACACCCCCTCCCCCGTCCCGACACCCCCTCCCGACACCCCCTCACACCCCCTCCCCCGTCCCGACACCCCCTCACACCCCCTCCCCCGTCCCGACACCCCCTCCCCCGTCCCGACACCCCCTCACGCCCCCTCACCCGTCCCGACACCCCCTCACACCCCCTCCCCCGTCCCGACACCCCCTCACACCCCCTCCCCCGTCCCGACACCCCCTCCCCCGTCCCGACACCCCCTCACACCCCCTCCCCCGTCCCGACACCCCCTCACACCCCCTCCCCCGTCCCGACACCCCCTCCCCCGTCCCGACACCCCCTCACACCCCCTCCCCCGTCCCGACACCCCCTCACACCCCCTCCCCCGTCCCGACACCCCCTCACACCCCCTCCCCCGTCCCGACACCCCCTCACGCCCCCTCCCCCGTCCCGACACCCCCTCACACCCCCTCCCCCGTCCCGACACCCCCTCCCCCGTCCCGACACCCCCTCCCGACACCCCCTCACACCCCCTCCCCCGTCCCGACACCCCCTCACACCCCCTCCCCCGTCCCGACACCCCCTCCCCCGTCCCGACACCCCCTCACACCCCCTCCCCCGTCCCGACACCCCCTCACACCCCCTCCCCCGTCCCGACGCCCCCTCCCCCGTCCCGACACCCCCTCACACCCCCTCCCCCGTCCCGACACCCCCTCACACCCCCTCCCCCGTCCCGACACCCCCTCCCCCGTCCCGACGCCCCCTCCCCCGTCCCGACACCCCCTCACACCCCCTCCCCCGTCCCGACACCCCCTCACACCCCCTCCCCCGTCCCGACACCCCCTCACACCCCCTCCCCCGTCCCGACACCCCCTCCCCCGTCCCGACACCCCCTCACACCCCCTCCCCCGTCCCGACACCCCCTCCCCCGTCCCGACACCCCCTCACACCCCCTCCCCCGTCCCGACGCCCCCTCACACCCCCCTCCCCCGTCCCGACGCCCCCTCCCCCGTCCCGACACCCCCTCACACCCCCTCCCCCGTCCCGACGCCCCCTCACACCCCCTCCCACGTCCAGACGCCCCCTCACCCGTCCCAACACCCCCTCACGCCCCCTCACCCGTCCCAACACCCCCTCACAACCCCTCCCCCGTCCCGACGCCCCCTCCCCCGTCCCGACGCCCCCTCCCCCGTCCCGACACCCCCTCACACCCCCTCCCCCGTCCCGACACCCCCTCCCCGCCCCCTCCCCGTCCCGACACCCCCTCCCCACCCCTCCCCCGTCCCGACACCCCCTCCCCAACCCTCCCCCGTCCCGACACCCCCTCCCCACCCCTCCCCCGTCCCGACACCCCCCTCCCCACCCCTCCCCCGTCCCGACACCCCCTCCCCACCCCTCCCCCGTCCCGACACCCCCTCCCCACCCCTCCCCCGTCCCGACACCCCCTCCCCACCCCTCCCCCGTCCCGACACCCCCTCCCCACCCCTCCCCCGTCCCGACACCCCCTCCCCGCCCCCTCCCCGCCCCTCTCCCGTCCCGACACCCCCTCCCCGCCCCCTCCCCGTCCCGACACCCCCTCCCCACCCCTCCCCCGTCCCGACACCCCCTCCCCGCCCCCTCCCCGTCCCGACACCCCCTCCCCACCCCTCCCCCGTCCCGACACCCCCTCCCCACCCCTCCCCCGTCCCGACACCCCCTCGCGCCCCCTCCCCCGTCCCGACACCCCCTCCCCGCCCCCTCCCCCGTCCCGACGCTCCCTCACACCCCCTCCCCGTCTACACTGTCCCACTCCCAGGGACAGGGGATTAGATACAGAGTAAAGCTCCCTCTACACTGTCTTCCCCCCCCTACCCCCTGTCAAACACTCCCAGGGACAGGGGGGGCTAGATACAGAGTAAAGCTCCCTCTACACCATCCCCCACTCCCAGGGACAGGGGGTTAGACACAGAGTAAAGCTCCCTCTCCACCGTCCCCACTCCCAGGGACGGGGGGGGGGTTAGATACAGAGTAAAGCTCCCTCTACACCGTGCTGTCCATGCCTTACCTGCACTCTGCTTCCGTACTTGGTCTGAGAGCTGGTAGTTCTGAGTCCTCAGTTCCAGCAGTTGAGCCTGCAGCGTGGGGTTTGGCGGGAGGGGGGGTGGGGGGGGGGGGGGGGGAAGAGGGGCAGCAGGGAAACACATCGGGTTGAGCCTTCGCTGGAGGGGGCTGGGAGACACCGGGTCTCTCTGACAGAAAAACCCTGCCCCCTGCGTCGCCCCTTTCCCCACCTCGCACCCTGCCCAAGCTCCTCACAGCCTACGCCGTGAAAGAGGGAAACCGCAACCCCCCCCCACCCCACAAGTGATAGGGTCCCAGGTCACCGGTTTGGTCTGGAGGTCGGACGATCAATAAATACTGACCTCAGGAGCGGGAGGGCTGCCACCCTTCCCATCCCCACCCTCTTCACGCTATAGCAGTCATGGGATTGTTTTTTTTTTAATCATGCATTTATTTGGGCGGGACGGTGGTTAGCACTGCTGTCTCACAGCACCACGAACCCCGGTTCAGGCAACTGTCTGTGTGGAGTTTGCACATTCTTCCCCCCCCCCCCCCACCCCAGTATTTGCATGGGTTTTCTTGCACAGTCCAAGGACGTGCAGGTCTGGTGAACTGGCCGTGCTAAATTGCCCTCAGTGTTCGGTGTGTTAGTCAGGGGGGAATGGGTCTGGGTGGGTTACTCTTCGGGAGGGTCGGTGTGGACCTGTCGGGCCGAAGGGCCTGTTTCCACACCGTAGGGAATCTAATCCACCAAAGAAAGCAAAGGGAGCTTCGGTTTAACACTGCAGCAGTAGAGTTCCAACAATGTCAATCCAGCGGCTCCAGGAGCAGGTCAGAGGCTGGGAATCCTGCAGCGAGTAACCCCCCTCCTGACTCTCCCACCATCGGGTCAGAGGCTGGGAATCCTGCAGCGAGTAACTCCCTTCCTGACTCTCCCCCCATCGGGTCAGAGGCTGGGAATCCTGCTACGAGTAACTCCCCTCCTGACTCTCCCCCCATCGGGTCAGAGGCTGGGAATCCTGCAGCGAGTAACTCCCCTCCTGACTCTCCCCCCATCGGGTCAGAGGCTGGGAATCCTGCTACGAGTAACTCCCCTCCTGACTCGCCCCCCAAAGCCCTATCCCACCATCGGGTCAGAGGCTGGGAATCCTGCAGCGAGTAACTCCCCTCCTGACTCTCCCACATCGGGTCAGAGGCTGGGAATCCTGCAGCGAGTAACTCCCCTCCTGACTCTCCCCCCATCGGGACAGAGGCTGGGAATCCTGCAGCGAGTAACTCCCCTCCTGACTCTCCCCCCATCGGGTCAGAGGCTGGGAATCCTGCAGCGAGTAACTCCCCTCCTGACTCTCCCCCCATCGGGTCAGAGGCTGGGAGTCCTGCAGCGAGTAACTCCCCTCCTGACTCTCCCCCCATCGGGTCAGAGGCTGGGAATCCTGCAGCGAGTAACCCCCCTCCTGACTCTCCCACCATCGGGTCAGAGGCTGGGAGTCCTGCAGCGAGTAACTCCCCTCCTGACTCTCCCCCCATCGGGTCAGAGGCTGGGAATCCTGCAGCGAGTAACTCCCCTCCTGACTCTCCCCCCATCGGGTCAGAGGCTGGGAATCCTGCTACGAGTAACTCCCCTCCTGACTCTCCCCCCAAAGCCCTATCCCACCATCGGGTCAGAGGCTGGGAATCCTGCAGTGAGTAACTCCCCTCCTGACTCTCCCCCCATCGGGTCAGAGGCTGGGAATCCTGCAGTGAGTAACTCCCCTCCTGACTCTCCCACCATCGGGTCAGAGGCTGGGAATCCTGCAGCGAGTAACTCCCCTCCTGACTCTCCCCCATCGGGTCAGAGGCTGGGAATCCTGCAGCGAGTAACTCCCCTCCTGACTCTCCCCCCATCGGGACAGAGGCTGGGAATCCTGCAGCGAGTAACTCCCCTCCTGACTCTCCCCCCATCGGGTCAGAGGCTGGGAATCCTGCAGCGAGTAACTCCCCTCCTGACTCTCCCCCCATCGGGTCAGAGGCTGGGAATCCTGCAGCGAGTAACTCCCCTCCTGACTCTCCCCCCATCGGGTCAGAGGCTGGGAATCCTGCAGCGAGTAACTCCCCTCCTGACTCTCCCCCCATCGGGTCAGAGGCTGGGAATCCTGCAGCGAGTAACTCCCCTCCTGACTCTCCCCCCAAAGCCCTGTCCCACCATCGACAAGGCACAAGTCAGGAGGGTGAGGGAATACTCCCCCCCTTGCCCTGGACTGGGGCAGCTCCAACAACACTTGAGAAGATCAAGACAGTCCAGGGACAAGGCAGTTGTGTGTGGAGGGGGTCGTAAGAGAGACAGAGAGAATGGGGAGGGGGTGTGAGCGCATGTTTAAGATGGAGCTGAGAGAGAGAGTGAGACAGAGAGTGAGACAGAGAGTGAGAGTGAGAGAGTGAGAGAGTGAGAGAGTGAGAGTGCGAGTGAGAGTGAGAGAGTGAGAGTGAGAGAGTGAGAGTGAGAGTGAGAGTGAGAGTGAGAGTGAGAGTGAGAGTGTGAGAGTGAGAGTGAGAGTGAGAGTGTGAGAGTGAGAGTGAGAGTGAGAGTGAGAGAGTTTGCATGGGGTGGGGGTGGAGAGACACTGTGGGGCAAAGACTGTTACCTGTGAGTGCATGTGTGGGGGATTGTGAGACATAGAATGTGGGGAGTGTGTGACACAGTGAGGCTAGTAGTGTGTTGTGTGGGAGCTGACAGTTGGAAATACGGCAGGATGGGGGGGTGTGTGTGTGTGCGTCAAAGTCTGAGAGAGAGAGAGAGAGAGAGCGCGTGCACAGAAATGGGAAAGGGAGGGACGGAGATGAGAGTGTGGGGCTGTGTATGCATAGGGGTGGATGTATGACTAAGTTATATTTTTGATTTGATTTATTATGGTCACATACCTAGGTACGGTGAAAAGGTTTGTTTTGTGTGCAGTCCTGACAGATCATACCACACAAAGTGTGTTAGGGTAATTGAACAGAACGAGGAATACACTGCTATAGCTACAGAAAATGTGCGCCGAGAGCGAGATCAACATTAGATTTCAAATTTGAGAGGTCCACTCAGAAGTCTATTCTTTCCTGAAAGCACAGGCAGGTTTTTGTGCTGTTTGTCACCATCAGGACAGAAATGCAAGAATACCAAATCTCAAAGGGCATCACAATTTATCACTCTGAAGTGTAATAGAAGCAGGCAGGACGCTGTTCTTGAATCTGTTGGTACGCACGTTTAAGCTTTTGTGTGAGATACGTTTGCATGTGCGCGCGTGAGGTGGGGCACGAGAGAGTGGGAAATTGCGTACAGTTCTGGTCACCACACTACCAGAGGCTGGGAATCCTGCAGCGAGTAACCCCCCTCCTGACTCTCCCCCCATCGGGTCAGAGGCTGGGAATCCTGCAGCGAGTAACTCCCCTACCGACTCTCCCACCATCGGGTCAGAGGCTGGGAATCCTGCAGCGAGTAACTCCCCTCCCGACTCTCCCACCATCGGGTCAGAGGCTGGGAATCCTGCAGCGAGTAACTCCCCTCCTGACTCTCCCCCCATCGGGTCAGAGGCTGGGAATCCTGCAGCGAGTAACTCCCCTCCTGACTCTCCCCCATCGGGTCAGAGGCTGGGAATCCTGCAGCGAGTAACTCCCCTCCCGACTCTCCCACCATCGGGTCAGAGGCTGGGAATCCTGCAGCGAGTAACTCCCCTCCTGACTCTCCCCCCATCGGGACAGAGGCTGGGAATCCTGCAGCGAGTAACTCCCCTCCTGACTCTCCCCCCATCGGGTCAGAGGCTGGGAATCCTGCAGCGAGTAACTCCCCTCCTGACTCTCCCCCCATCGGGTCAGAGGCTGGGAATCCTGCAGCGAGTAACTCCCCTCCCGACTCTCCCACCATCGGGTCAGAGGCTGGAAATCCTGCAGCGAGTAACTCCCCTCCTGACTCTCCCACCATCGGGTCAGAGGCTGGGAATCCTGCAGCGAGTAACTCCCCTCCTGACTCTCACCCCATCGGGTCAGAGGCTGGGAATCCTGCAGCGAGTAACTCCCCTCCCGACTCTCCCACCATCGGGTCAGAGGCTGGGAATCCTGCAGCGAGTAACTCTCCTCCTGACTCTCCCCCCATCGGGTCAGAGGCTGGGAATCCTGCAGCGTGTAACTCCCCTCCCGACTCTCCCACCATCGGGTCAGAGGCTGGGAATCCTGCAGCGAGTAACTCTCCTCCTGACTCTCCCCCCATCGGGTCAGAGGCTGGGAATCCTGCAGCGAGTAACTCCCCTCCCGACTTTCCCACCATCGGGTCAGAGGCTGGGAATCCTGCAGCGAGTAACCCCCCTCCTGACTCTCCCCCCCCCATCGGGTCAGAGGCTGGGAATCCTGCAGCGAGTAACTCCCCTCCTGACTCTCCCCCCATCGGGTCAGAGGCTGGGAATCCTGCAGCGAGTAACTCCCCTCCCGACTCTCCCACCATCGGGTCAGAGGCTGGGAATCCTGCAGCGAGTAACTCCCCTCCCGACTCTCCCACCATCGGGTCAGAGGCTGGGAATCCTGCAGCGAGTAACTCCCCTCCTGACTCTCACCCCATCGGGTCAGAGGCTGGGAATCCTGCAGCGAGTAACTCCCCTCCTGACTCTCACCCCATCGGGTCAGAGGCTGGGAATCCTGCAGCGAGTAACTCCCCTCCTGACTCTCCCCCCAAAGCCCTGTCCCACCATCGGGACAGAGGCTGGGAATCCTGCAGCGAGTAACTCCCCTCCCGACTCTCCCACCATCGGGGTCAGAGGCTGGGAATCCTGCAGCAAGTAACTCCCCTCCTGACTCTCCCACCATCGGGTCAGAGGCTGGGAATCCTGCAGCGAGTAACTCCCCTCCTGACTCTCCCCCCCATCGGGTCAGAGGCTGGGAATCCTGCAGCGAGTAACTCCCCTCCTGACTCTCCCACCATCGGGTCAGAGGCTGGGAATCCTGCAGTGAGTAACTCCCCTCCTGATAGGGATGCTTTGGAGGGGGAATGGGAAAGGTTTACCAGGGTGTTGCCCGGTCTGAAGGATTTTAGTTACGAAGACAGGTCGGAGAGACTGAGCTTGTTTTCATGGGAATGCAGGAGGTTGAGGGGGGGAGGGACCTAATAGAAGTTAATAAGATCATGAATGGTGTGGATAGAGTGGGAAGCATGAGGCAATTACTAGGGGACACAGGTTCAAGGTGCTAGGAGGGGGGAGTTCAAAAGTGATGTGCAAGACACGTTTTTCACACACAGGGTGGTGGTGGAAGCAGACACAAACACAGCACTCAAGAAGCTCCTGGACGAATATATAACCAGGAAGGGAAGAAGGATCCTGTAAGTGAAGACAGTTTTAGTGTGGAAGGGCAAAATGTGTCGGCGCAGTCAGCTGAAAGGCCTGGTCCCGTGCTGTATTATTATTAGTATGTGCACAGGGAAAGTATAGGTGAGAGTGAGTGGGAGAGTGGGTGTGCAGGGTGGGGTCTGTAACAGAGTGGGAGGGGGGGGGGTGTCCTCACAACTGTGGGTGTAGGGGGGGGCGTGCGACAGTGTGGATGGGGACATGTGAGGGGTGTGCGCAAGTACGTGTGCACAGGCGTTTGGGGGGGGGGTATGCATGCACGTGCGTGCGGGCGGGTGGTTGAGTGACGGCACGACACTGGGGGAGACAGAGAGAATCTGAACCTAAGAGATCCCTGGCAGAATGGAAGCAGGCCATTCAGCCCATTGAGCACACTCCTATCCCCTGTATTACCCACGGCCAATCCACCCTAACCTGTACATCCCTGGGCACTACGGGACAATTTAGCACGGCCAATCCACCCTAACCTGCACATCCCTGGGCACTATGGGGACAATTTAGCACGGCCAATCCACCCTAACCTGCACATCCATGGGCACTACGAGACAATTTAGCACGGCCAATCCACCCTATCCTGCACATCCCTGGGCACTATGGGACAATTTAGCACGGCCAATCCACCCTAACTTGTACATCCCTGGGCACTACGGGGACAATTTATCACGGCCAATCCACCCTAACTTGTACATCCCTGGGCACTACGGGGACAATTTAGCACGGCCAATCCACCCTAACCTGTACATCCCTGGGCACTATGGGGACAATTTAGCACGGCCAATCCACCCTAACCTGTACATCCCTGGGCACTACGGAGACAATTTAGCACGGCCAATCCACCCTAACCTGCACATCCTTGGGCACTACGGGGACAATTTAGCACGGCCAATCCACCCTAACCTGCACATCCCTGGGCACTACGGGGACAATTTAGCACGGCCAATCCACCCTAACCTGCACATCCCTGGGCACTACGGGACAATTTAGCACGGCCAATCCACCCTAACCTGCACATCCTTGGGCACTACGGGGACAATTTAGCACGGCCAATCCACCCTAACCTGCACATCCCTGGGCACTACGGGGACAATTTAGCACGGCCAATCCACCCTAACCTGCACATCCCTGGGCACTACAGGACAATTTAGCACGGCCAATCCACCCTAACCTGCACATCCCTGGGCACTACAGGACAATTTAGCACGGCCAATCCACCCTAACCTGCACATCCCTGGGCACTATGGGGACAATTTAGCACGGCCAATACACCCTAACCTGTACATCCCTGGGTACTACGGGGACAATTTAGCACGGCCAATACACCCTAACCTGTACATCCCTGGGTACTACGGGGACAATTTAGCACGGCCAATACACCCTAACCTGTACATCCCTGGGTACTACGGGGACAATTTAGCACGGCCAATCCACCCTAACCTGCACATCCCTGGGCACTACGGGGACAATTTATCACGGCCAATCCACCCTAACTTGTACATCCCTGGGCACTACGGGGACAATTTAGCACGGCCAATCCACCCTAACCTGTACATCCCTGGGCACTATGGGGACAATTTAGCACGGCCAATCCACCCTAACCTGTACATCCCTGGGCACTACGGGACAATTTAGCACGGCCAATCCACCCTAACCTGCACATCCTTGGGCACTACGGGGACAATTTAGCACGGCCAATCCACCCTAACCTGCACATCCTTGGGCACTACGGGGACAATTTAGCACGGCCAATCCACCCTAACCCGCACATCCCTGGGCACTATGGGACAATTTAGCACGGCCAATCCACCCTAACCTGTACATCCCTGGGCACTACGGGGACAATTTAGCACGGCCAATCCACCCTAACCTGTACATCCCTGGGCACTACGGGGACAATTTAGCACGGCCAATCCACCCTAACCTGCACATCCCTGGGCACTACAGGACAATTTAGCACGGCCAATCCACCCTAACCTGCACATCCCTGGGCACTACAGGACAATTTAGCACGGCCAATCCACCCTAACCTGCACATCCCTGGGCACTATGGGGACAATTTAGCACGGCCAATCCACCCTAACCTGCACATCCCTGGGCACTATGGGGACAATTTAGCACGGCCAATACACCCTAACCTGTACATCCCTGGGTACTACGGGGACAATTTAGCACGGCCAATCCACCCTAACCTGTACATCCCTGGGCACTACGGGGACAATTTAGCACGGGCCAATCCACCCTAACCTGTAACATCCTTCGCCAGTTGTGACTCAGGTTTATTTATTTATTTTTTTAAAAATCCCCTGTTTTTTTTTTCTGATTCTGTTTTCGCTGCTGCTGGGGGGGGGGGGGTGTGTTGGCAATCGACTCGAAATATGTGTGTGTGAGGGGGGGGAGGGGGGTAACATCCGCCGCCGGCGCCGGGTACCCTCCAGCCCGGCCTCAGCGACTAATCGAGGCCGGGGTCCGGGTTGGGGCCTAGTCGGCGGAGCGGCCCGTCGACGCGCGGGGGGGGGGGGAGGGGGTTAAACCCCGTCACCAACCCCCCCCCCCCACCTCCCCAAAGGGGGTGGGGGTGGGGGTGGGGGGGAGGGTTGAGGGGGTTTGGGGGGGGGGGTCTACCTGCATCCGCTGGAACTCGTCCTCGGAGAGAGCCTGCGCCATCTTGGATTCGCCCCGGGACGGGAGGGGGATGACAACCGCAGGATTAAATTGCCCCTCCCCGCCCCCCCGCCCACGTCATCAATCCCTTCAGTCCCCCCCGGACGGGAAGGCTTTTCCCCGGGCCGCCCGCCCCACTGTGTTCGAGGCGCCCGACCTGCCGGTGAACCAGGGGGACGGTCGGATGGGCGGGGTCTCGTCCCCAACACAAAACAAAGGCCGGGGGGGGCGGTCATGGGAGAGGGGGGCGGGGCATCCGCTCACCTCAGGCGCCACCTTTCGGTGAGCCGACAGGAATTCAGCCCCTTTCCCTGTTTGGTCGGTGGGAGATCCCTTTAAGGAGGATTTAAAGGGGAAGGGTCCACCCTTACCATTTATAGAGTCACAGAGATGTAACAGGTTGGGGAAAGGGGCTGAATGGTCTCCTGTCTCCTGTGTAACAGGCTGGAGGAGGGAGCTGAATGGCCTCCTATTTATGTGTAACAGGCTGGAGGAGGAGGGGGCTGAATGGCCTCCTATCTCCTGCGAAACACGCTTGAGGAGGGGTTGAATAGCCTCCTGTGTCCTGTGTAACAGGCTGGAGGAGGGGGCTGAATGGCCTCCTGTTTATGTGTAACAGGCTGGAGGAGGAGGGGCTGAATAGCCTCCTGTGTCCTGTGTAACAGGCTGGAGGAGGAGGGGGCTGAATGGCCTCCTGTCTCCTGTGTTACAGGCTGGAGGATGAGGGGGCTGAATGGCCTCCTGTCTCCTGTGTAACAGGCTCAAGGAGGATGGGGCTGAATGGCCTCCTCTTTAAGTGTAACAGGCTGGAGGAGGACAAAGGAGGGGGCTGAATGGCCTCCTGTCTCCTGTGTAACAGTCTGGAGGAGGAGGAGGAAGAGGGAGGGGACTGAATGGCCTCCTGATATAGAGTCACAGAGATGTATAGCATGGAAACAGACCCTTCGGTCCAACCCGTCCATGCCGACCAGATATCCCAACCCAATCTAGTCCCACCTGCCAGCACCCGGCCCATATCCCTCCAAACCCTTCCTATTCATATACCCATCCAAATGCCTCTTAAATGTTGCAATTGTACCAGCCTCCACCACATCCTCTGGCAGCTCATTCCACCCTCTGAGTGAAAAAGTTGCCCCTTAGGTCTCTTTTATATCTTTCCCCTCTCACCCTAAACCTACGCCCCTCTAGTTCTGGACTCCCCAACCCTAGGGAAAAGACTTTGCCTATTTACTCTATCCATACCCCTCATGATTTTGTAAACCTCTATAAGGTCACCCCTCAGCCTCCGACGCTCCAGGGAAAACAGCCCCAGCCTGTTCAGCCTCTCCCTATAGCTCAGACCCTCCAACCCTGGCAACATCCTTGTAAATCTTTTCTGAACCCTTTCAAGTTTCACAACATCTTTCCAATAGGAAGGAGACCAGAATTGCACGCAATATTCCAACAGTGGCCTAACCAATGTCCTGTACAGCTGCAACATGACCTCCCAACTCCTGTACTCAATACTCTGACCAATAAAGGAAAGCATACCAAACGCTGCCTTCACTATCCTATCCACTTTCAAGGAGCTATGAACCTGCACTCAACGTCTCTTTGTTCAGCAACACTCCCTAGGACCTTACCGTTAAGTGTATAAGTCCTGCTAAGATTTGCTTTCCCAAAATGCAGCCCCTCACATTTATCTGAATTAAACTCCATCTGCCACTTCTCAGCCCGTTGGCCCATTTGGTCAAGATCCTGTTGTAATCTGAGGTAACCCTCTTCGCTGTCCACTACCCCTCCAATTTTGGTGTCATCTGCAAACTTACTAACTGTACCTCTTATGCTCACATCCAAATCATTTATGTAAATGACAAAAAGCAGAGGGCCCAGCACTGATCCTTGTGGCACTCCACTGGTCACAGGCCTCCAGTCTGAAAAACAACCCTCCACCACCACCCTCTGTCTTCTACCTTTGAGCCAGTTCTGTATCCAAATGGCTAGTTCTCCCTGTATTCCATGAGATCTAACCTTGTTAATCAGTCTCCCATGGGGAACCTTGTCGAACGCCTTACTGAAGTCAATATAGATCACATCTACTGCTCTGCCCTCATCAACCCTCTTTGTTACTTCCTCAAAAAACTCAATCAAGTTTGTGAGACATGATTTCCCACACACAAAGCCATGTTGACGATCCCGAATCAGTCCTTGCCTTTCCAAATACATGTACATCCTGTCCCTCAGGATTCCTTCCAACAACTTGCCCATCACCGACATCAGGCTCACTGGTCTATAGTTCCCTGGCTTGTCCTTACCACCCTTCTTAAACAGTGGCACCACGTTAGCCAACCTCCAGTCTTCCGGCACCTCACCTGTGAAACTTGAAAGGGTTCAGAAAGGATTTACAAGGATGTTGCCAGGGTTGGAGGCTTTGAGCTATAGGGAGAGGCTGAACAGGCTGGGGCTCTTCCCCCTGGAGTGTCAGAGGCTGAGGGGTGACCTTATAGAGGTTTATAAAATCATGAGGTGCATGGATAGGATAAATAGGCAAAGTCTTTTTCCCTGGGGTGGGGGAGTCCAGTACTAGGGCATAGGTTTAGGGTGAGAGGGGGATGGGTATATGAATAGGAAGGGTTTGGAGGGATATGAGCTGGGTGCTGGAAGGTGGAAATAGATTGGTTTGGGATAACTGATCGGCATGGACAAGTGGACCGAAGGGTCTGTTTCTGTGCTCCGTGACTCTGGGAGAGGTTGAGCAGATTGGGATTATTTTCATCAGAAAGACAGAGGTTGAGGGGGGGGGAACCTGATTAGAGTCGACAAAATCATGAGAGGTATAGACAGGA
Source organism: Chiloscyllium punctatum (assembly GCF_047496795.1). Taxonomy (NCBI): domain Eukaryota; kingdom Metazoa; phylum Chordata; class Chondrichthyes; order Orectolobiformes; family Hemiscylliidae; genus Chiloscyllium; species Chiloscyllium punctatum. The sequence continues at coordinate 23,458 of NW_027310590.1, forward strand.
AGAAGCTTTTTTTCCCCAGAGTGGGGGTGGTAGAGGCGGCAATGGTAGACAGATACACAAATACGTAGGGAGCAGAGGGACACAGATCCTTGGAAGCAGGTGACAGGTTTAGATAGAGGATCTGGGTTGGCAAAGGCTTGAAGGGCCGAAGGGCCTGTTCCTGTGCTGTAATTTTCTTTGTTGTTCTCATGGGAGGGGATTAGGCGAGTATTTATGACCCATTCCCCATCACTCAGTGGGCAGCTCAGAGTCCTGCCACATTCCTGTGGGCTATGGAGCCACGTGTAGTCCATACCCTCCCATGCAAACCACACCCCCTCCGCCTAAACCACACCCCCTACCTCAAAACCACACCCCTTCATTCCAAATCAACACCCCCTACACCTAAACCACACCCCCTCCCTCAAAACCACACCCCTCCATTCCAAACCACACCCCCTCCACCTAAACCACACCCCCTCCCTCAAAACCACACCCCTCCATTCCAAACCACACCCCCTCCACCTAAACCACACCCCCTCCCTCAAAACCACACCCCTCCATTCCAAACCAACACCCCCTACACCTAAACCACACCCCCTCCCTCAAAACCACACCCCTCCATTCCAAATCAACACCCCCTACACCTAAACCACACCCCCTCCCTCAAAACCACACCCCTCCATTCCAAACCACACCCCCTACACCTAAAACACACCCCCTACCTCAAAACCACACCCCTCCATTCCAAACCACACCCCCTACCCAAAACCACACCCCTCCATTCCAAACCACACCCCCTCCCCAAAACCACACCCCTCCATTCCAAACCACACCCCTACCCAAAACCACACCCCTTCATTCCAAATCAACACCCCCTTCCCCAAACCACACCCCTCCATTCCAAACCACACCCCCTTCCCCAAACCACCCCCCCATTCCAAACCACCCCCCTCCATTCCAAACCACACACCCTTCCCCAAACCACACCCCTCCATTCCAAACCACACCCCCTTCCCCAAACCACACCCCTCCATTCCAAACCACACCCCCTTCCCCAAACCACACCCCTCCATTCCAAACCACACCCCCTTCCCCAAACCACACCCCTCCATTCCAAACCTCGCCCACTACCCCAAAACCACACCCCTTCATTCCAAACCACACCTCCTATCCCAAAACCGCACCCCTCCCTTCCAAACCACACCCCCTTCCCCAAACCCCACCCCTCCATTCCAAACCACACCTCTTACCTCAAAACCACACCCCTCCATTCCAAACCACACCTCTTACCTCAAAACCACACCCCTCCATTCCAAACTATACCCCTCAATTCCAAACCACACCCCTCCATTCCAAACTATACCCCTCAATTCCAAACCACACCCCTCCATTCCAAACCACACCCCCTTCCCCAAACCACACCCCTTCATTCCAAATCACACCCCCTACCCCAAAACCACACCCCTCCATTCCAAACCACACCCCCTTCCCCAAACCACACCTCTCCATTCCAAACCTCGCCCACTACCCCAAAACCACACCCCTCCATTCCAAACCACACCCCTTCCCCAAAACCACACCCCTTCATTCCAAACCACACCCCCTTCCCCAAACCACACCCCTCCATTCCAAACCACACCCCCTTCCCCAAACCACACCCCTCCATTCCAAACCACACCCCTCAATTCCAAAACCACACCCCTACCCAATCACACTCTACCCAAAACTCCTCCCCTTCCCAAAACCACGCCCCTTCCTAAAGCCGCACCCCTGCCCACCAAAAACCACTGCCCCGCCCTCAAAAACCACGCACCCCAGCCACACCCCTCCCAGCCAAACCCCACCCCCACTCCAAAACACACCCCCTCCCAGAATTCCTCGCCCAAACCCCACCCACTTCAGCCCAAACCACGACCCATCCAGGTCAAACCACGCCCCTCCGGCCAAACCGCGCCCCCCCCCTCTCGCCGAAGCCGCACCCCTTGAGCGAACGTCACAGCAGCTCGGTCCCAAAACCCAGCCCTCGCGCTCAAGCCGCGCCCCCTGTACCGCCCCAAACCACGCCCCTTCAGCGCCGGTCGGAGCCACGCCCCCTGGCAGGTGTTGTGGATGTCCGTTTTTTTTGGCGGGAAGGCAGTAACGGTCACTGCTGTCTTCCCGCCCTGAGGGGGTGATGGCGGGAATGGGTGAGGGCAATGGGATGGCACCCCAAGTAGGGCAAAGAGGGGACCATCATCGCATATATGACCAATTTATGACCATGGGCGACAACATGTCCCTTGAGTGGGAACTCCAGGGCTGGGCGAGTGGCCGTTCAGCCCACGCTGCCCATTCTAGCCCCCCCCCACCCCCACCCCTCTCCGCCGCCCGGCGAAGCTCTCCAGCTCTTGCCCTTTTGTCTCCGGAAAGGCCGGAGCCAGGCCGAAACCGAGAGGACGTTTTGCTGTCCTTTCGCGGAAAGGTCGCCCTCAGGGCCCGGACCCGACGAACTTGACGTTTCTTTGGTTGGCGGCAGGGTGGGTTGGGGAGCGGAGGCGGGTGGGGGAGAGCATTCCAAAGATCCCAGGAATTCACCTTCCTGCCCGCCCGCTCGCCAACAGTGATCGGCGCAATCCCTTCGAAACGGGATTGCCGCCCTCGGACGTCAACCGGTTGACCTTTGACCCCTGTCATCCCTTCTTGTCCATCTTTTCCCCGCTTTAATTCATTCTCCCTTTTCTCCTTCGACAGGGAATGAGGCAACCTCTCTGAAGACGGACCCCCTCGCTGCCATGGAGCTGGGTACGGACTCCCACCTCCGTGGGGACCCTGCAACTCAGTGGAAGCCGCGCGGCCCATCATGTCCGTGGCTCCTGGATGGAAACGCGGTCCTTTTGGACCCCACCGCCGCCCCCTTTCCCCATCACTGTCTAATTCAGTTTCTTTTTCAGCCGCTGTCGCACAGTACAAATTTCTAGGCAAGAGGAGGCCACTCAGCACCTGTTGTGCCATTCCGGTTCAACATGGCTGACTTCTTCTTGGCGTCATTTTCCTGCCCCTTTGATGGGGAACAGTGTAGAGGGAGCTTTACTCTGTATCTAACCCTGTGCTGTCCCTGTCCCTGAGAGTGTTTGATGGGGGGACAGTGTAGAGGCAGCTTTACTCTGTATCTAACCCTGTGCTGTCCCTGTCCTGGGAGTGTTTGAGTGAGAACAGTGTAGAGGGAGCTTTACTCCGTATCTAAACCAGTGCTATCGGTGTCCCTAGGCGGGTTTGATGGGGGGAGAGTGTAGAGGGAGCTTTGCTTTGTATCTAATGCCGTGCTGTTCCTGATGGGAGTGTTTGATGGGGGGACAGTGTAGAGGGAGCTTTACTCTGTATCTAACCCCGTGCTGTCCCTGATGGGAGTGTTTGATGGGGGGACAGTGTAGAGAGAGCTTTACTCTGTATCTAACTACATGCTGTCCCTGTCCTGGGCGTGTTTGATGAGGGGACAGTGTAGAGGGAGCTTTACTCTGTATCTAACCCCGTGCTGTCCCTGATGGGAGTGTTTGATGGGGGGACAGTGTAGAGGGAGCTTTACTCTGTATCTAACCCCGTGCTGTCCCTGATGGGAGCGTTTGATGGGGGGACAGTGTAGAGGGAGCTTTACTCTGTATCTAACCCCGTGCTGTCCCTGATGGGAGCGTTTGATGGGGGGACAGTGTAGAGAGAGCTTTACTCTGTATCTAACCCCGTGCTGTCCCTGATGGGAGTGTTTGATGGGGGGACAGTGTAGAGGGAGCTTTACTCTGTATCTAACCCCGTGCTGTCCCTGTCCCTGATGGGAGCGTTTGATGGGGGGACAGTGTAGAGGGAGCTTTACTCTGAATCTAACCCCGTGCTGTCCCTGATGGGAGCGTTTGATGGGGGAACAGTGTAGAGGGAGCTTTACTCTGTATCTAACCCCGTGCTGTCCCTGTCCCTGGGAGTGTTTGATGAGGGGACAGTGTAGAGGGATCTTTACTCTGTATCTATCCCCGTGCTGTCCCTGTCCCTGGGAGTGTTTGATGGGGGGGACAGTGTAGAGGGAGCTTTACTCTGTATCTAACCCCGTGCTGTTCCTGATGGGAGTGTTTGATGAGGGGACAGTGTAGGGGGGAGCCTTACCCTCGGTGAAGAAAGCGTTCCTTCGCGGTGCCACCAGTCCGAAAATAAACCAATTGTCTTAAAACTATGCCATCTGTTAACCAACCCTCCAGCCATTGAAAATACTTTCTCTTTACTTTCTGTCTGTACCCAGCCCCTACCCAATTGGATTTGTATGAGAGAGAGGGAGACACTGATCATTGTAATTAGCCAGCATTCCTATTTCTAATCAGTGACAAACCGTATTTGTTCCCTACGCAGGAAATAAAGTGGAACCCCAGATTGGAGACTTAGTGAAAAGGATCAAGGCCCTAATTGAAGGTAACTTGTCCTTATGTAACACTGGATGGTACATTTGTTACATACGCCAAATTGTACCAAGTCTCTTGCTCAGGACATTTTAAACAGCAGTTAAGATTAAACCACGCATGATCTGAGATATGGAAGGTGTGAGTTATAACGAAAGGCTGGGACATTTTTCGCTGGAGCATAGAAGGTTGAGAGGCGACGTTATGAAGTTTATAAAATAATGAGGGGCACAGATAGGGTTAATGGTAGTTGTCTTTTTCCTAGCACAGGGAATTTCAAGATTAGGGGGTACATTTTTTAGGGTGAAAGGAGAGAGATTTTTTTTAAAAAAGAGGGGCAAATGTTTTACACAGAGGGTGGAATGGAGGATTTGAGCTACAGGGGGAGGCTGAACAGGCTGGGGCTGTTTTCCCTGGAGTGTCGGAGGCTGAGGGGTGACCTGATATAGGTTTACAAAATTATGAGGGGCATAGTGGGCGGCACGGTGGCACAGTGGTTAGCACTGCTGCCTCACAGCGCCTAAGACCCGGGTTCAATTCCCGCCTCAGGCGACTGACTGTGTGGAGTTTGCATGTTCTCCCTGTGTCTGCGTGGGTTTCCTCCGGGTGCTCCGGTTTCCTCCCACAGTCCAAAGATGTGAATTGGCCATGCTAAATTGCCCATAGTGTTAGGTAAGGGGTAAATGTAAATGTAGATGTAGGGGTATGGGTGGGTTACGCTTCGGCGGGGCGGTGTGGACTTGTTGGGCCGAAGGGCCTGTTTCCACACTGTAAGTAATCTAATCTAATCTAATCTAATAGGTAGGTTAAATAGACAAAGTTTTTTCCCTGGGGTCGGGGAGTCCAGAACTAGAGGGCATAGGTTTAGGGTGAGAGGGGAAAGATATAAAAGAGACCTAAGGGGCGACATTTTCACGCAGAGGGTGGTACGTGTATGGAATGAGCTGCCAGAGGATGTGGTGGAGGCTGGTACAATTACAACATTTAAGAGGCATTTGGATGGGTATATGAATAGGAAGGGTTTGGAGGGATATGGGCCGGGTGCTGGAAGGTGGAACTAGATTGAGTTGGGATATCTGGTCGGCATGGACGGGTTGGACCGAAGGGTCTGTTACCGTGCTGTATATCTCTATGACTCTATGGTGGATGTGGATACAGTTGCAACATTTAAAAGATATTTGGATACCTACGTGAATAGCAAGGGTTTGGAAGGATATGGGCCAGGAGCAGGCAGGTGGGACTAGTTTAGTTTGGGATTATGTTTGGCACGGACTGGTTGGACCAAAGGGACTGTTTCTGTGATGTATGACCCTATAACTCTATGAGTGAAGGCTAGACCAGATAAGGACAAAGTTAAAAATCACACAACACCAGATTACAGGTTTATTTGAAAGTACAAGCTTTTGGAGCGCTGTTCCTTCATCAGGTAGCTACCTGATCAAGGAGCGTCACTCCGAAAGCTAGTGCTTCCAATTAAACCTGTTGGACTATAACCTGGTGTTGTGTGATTTTTAACTTTGTCCACCCCAATCCAACATTGGCACCTCCACACCACAGAAAGGGGCAACAGATTTCCTTTCCTGAAGGGCATTTGTGAATCAGGCAGGTTTGTTTTATGACGATCGCTGAAGGTTTCACAGTCGGCATCACTGAGCTTTCAATTCCAGGCTTATTAATTGCATTTAAATTCCACCAGCATGCCCTAACTCGGACATCTGGATGACTCACAGCGTGATGTTACTGCTACAGCACCCATTTCTCTCCTAGATGCAGGATAAAATTCCTGTTGGACCACTTCAGCAGGAATCTTTGCATCCAGGTTTGTGTTATCCATGTGCTGTAAAGACCATGGAAGAAGTGGGGGGTACTTCTCACAATGGGCAAGGAAGCAAGGAGATGTCTGTTTCACAAGAGCAACTTTGACCCATAAGCCACGCCATAAAGATTGCAGTTGTTTGGTGGCGCCCACTTCCTTTTCAGCTGTTGTGTTTCACTCGCCTAGACAATGCTGAACCTGGAAGGCAGCATAAACCTGATCCACACAGACCCCTTAATGAAACTTAAAATGACCAGGCCAGCTCCTGGTCAAGCCCACCTCTCCTGCCTCGTCTCTGGTAAAACCGGAAGGGGGCTACTCGGAGTCAGAATAGTGGTTTCTCCCCATCCCAACTGTTTTCTGAGATTGAAACGCACGCTATACGTGCTGCCCCCCCAACCCCCCCACACACACCTCATAACCCTGGACTTATCTGGAGCAGAATCACATCTCTAATGTGCGGCCTATCTGAAATTCTGGTGGCTGGTGCACCCACAGCATGACAACCCCCTCGTCCGGCCACTGGGTGAGCAATCCTACATGGGCTATTAGCCACAGGTAAATGGTTGTGCCTCACCAGACTGCACCAATCGGGACGGTCACCTCTCACTGGCCCTGTCTGAAAGGAGATTTACCTGAGCCTGTGCTACCTGCACTAAACAGCCAATGATGTACTCCATTTAGGAAACAAAGATTCTCCTGTCAATGAATGTCACACCTACACTCCACCTCCCAAAAACAAAACCTCTGATTCCCAGCTACCAACTTGGAAAGCGAGGTGCTGTCTCTCTCAGGCTTATCGCTCATGAGTAGGTGATAGCCTACTGGAATTATTGCTGGCCTGTTAATGCAGAGACCCAGGTAATGTCCCAGGGACCTGGGTTCGAATTCCACCATGACAGATAGAGTCACAGAGATGTACAGCACGGAAACAGACTCTTCGGTCTAACTCGTCCATGCCGACCAGATATCCCAACGCAATGTAGTCCCACCTGCCAGCACCTGTATCCAAATGGCTAGTTCTCCCTAGATGATGGAATTTAAATGCAGTTTTTTTAAAGAAATCTAGAACTAGGAGTTAATATGACCGATTGTAGGGGGAGAAAACCCCATCTGGTTCACTGACGTCCTTTCGGGAAGGAAACTGCCATCTTTACTTAGTCTGTCCTGTATGTGACTCCAGACCCATAGTGACGTGGTTGACTACGAACTGTCCTCTGGGCAATTTGAGATGGGTAAATCCCGAGCCCATCCACTGCCACCCACACCTCATGAATGAACTTTTAAAAAGTGTCAGAAATTGCTGGTAGAGCGCAGCAGGTCTGGCAGCGTCCGCGGAGAGAAATAAGAGTTAACGCTTCGGGTCCAGCGACCATTCCTCAGAGCTCGACTTGGGTCGAGTGACTGAGCTCTGAGGAAAGGTCACTCGGCCCAAATCATTCACTCTGATTTCTCTCCACAGGTGCAGCCAGACCTGCTGGGCTTTTCCAGCAATTTCTGCCTCTGCCTCTGATTTACAACACGCCTGCAGTTGTTTCGAGCTTTCTTTAAAAAAACAAAGGTGTCAATGCATTTCAGAGAAAAGAGTGAACAACGAGGAACTGAAGAAGTTGCAGGCACGGCGAGGAGAAATGGAGAAGGAACTCGATGAGTGTATGTATGTACGCACGTCTCCCCTTTACTGGGGTTACCAGAGGTCGGGCAGGACAGTGCAGTGGTTAGTAAGTGGCTATTACATAGTGCTTTCGGACCGCAATGTCTCTTAACCAGAGTAGGATCCACCAAGGCCATCAAAAACCCAGGTAAATGAGTGCGACCTCCTTCTCAAGGATGTGAGGGTGAGGAACAGGTAATACCAGTTTGCAGGTGGTGGCTACACACCAGCAGCTGCTACGTTGGAAGCTGTTGGCTTAGCTGCTGCCAAAACAGGTCAAAACAATGCATTTCTTTAAAAAGAAAAACCACCCTGTCAACAATCATTTCCCGGAAGGGCGCCTAATCAAAGGTTCCCTGAAGTCAGGTGAGCCAAGGGATGGATGTAACTCTCTGATGCTGTCCAGGACTGGTAAGTGTGAGCTGTTGCATTTTGGTCAGGTAAATCAGAACTTGCATAGTAACAAGAACAGGACTTGCTGGAAAAGCTCAGCACGACCGGCACCATCTGTATAGAAAAATCAGTTGATGTTTCGGCCCCAGTGACCCCTCCCTCAGAACTGGTTATGAAATGTTTTCTCTCCACAGATGCTGCCGTATTTGCTGAGCTTTTCCAGCAATTTGTTTTGTTTCCAGTGCTGGAGATTTCACTCTGAACTTATACGGTTAAAACGGTAAGGCCCCTGGCAAGTGTTGCCAAAGAAAGAGACCACTGGGGTGCAGACGCATAGCTCCTTGAATGTGGAGCTGCAGGTACATAGGGTGGTGAAGCAGGCGTTTGGCACGCATGCCTTCATTGGTCAGTGCATTGAGTATAGGAGTTGGGAGGTCATGCTGTGGCTGTACAGGACACTGGTCAGGCCACTTCTGGAACACTGCGTTCAATTCTGGTCTCCCTGCTTTTGGAAGGATGTTATCAAACTTGAAAGGGTTTAGAAAAGATTCGCGCAAGGATGTTGTGGGATTGAAGGGTTGGCGCTATCAGCAGCGACTGGGGCTATTTTCCCTGGAGCTGAGGGTGTTGAGTTTATAAAATCACGATGGGCGCAGAATGGGTGAATAGCCAAGATCTTTTTCCCAGGGTTGTGGAATTCAACACTAGAGGGGCATAGGTTTAAGATGAGAGTGGAAAGATTTAAAAGGGACCTGAGGGACCAGTTTTTCACACAGAGGGTGGTGCCAGACGAAAAGGTGGAGTCTGGTACAATTACAATATTTAAAAGGCATCTGGATGGGGACATGAATAGGAAGGGTTTCGAGGGATATGGGCCAAATGCTGGCAAATGGACCAGATTAGTTTAGGATATGTGGTTGGCATGTATGAGCTGGACCAAAGTATCTACTACTGTGCTGTACATCTTAATGACTAGATCTCTCTGGCTAGATCATTGTTTCTCAGAGAGGTGCTCTCTGTACTTCCCCTTAGAGCTATGACCTCTGCCATCTAGAAGGACCAAGGGCAGCAGGTCATGGGAACACCACCCGCTGCAAGTTCCCCATCAAGTCCCCACACCCTACCCTGACCTTGGAACGATATGTTAGACAAGCAGGAGGCTGGAAGAACAGAACAAGCCAGGCAGCATCAGGAGGTGGAGAAGTCAACGTGTCGGGTGTAACTCTTGCTGTGTTCTTCCAGCTTCCTGCTTGTCTACCTTGGATTCCAGCATCTGCAGTTTTCTTGTCTTGGAATGTATTGGCCATTCCTTCACTGTCCTGGGTCAACATTAGATTAGATTAGATTAGATTACTTACAGTGTGGAAACAGGCCCTTCGGCCCAACAAGTCCACACCGCCCCACCGAAGCGTAACCCACCCATACATCTACCCCTTACCTAACACTGCGGGCAATTTAGCATGGCTAATTCACCTGACCTGCACATCTTTGGAGTGTGGGAGGAAACCGGAGCACCCAGAGGGAACCCACCCACGGGGAGAACATGCAAACTCCACACAGTCAGTCGCCTGAGGCAGGAATTGAACCCAGGTCTCTGGCGCTGTGCTAACCACTGTACCACCGTGCCGCCCACAGGAACTCCCTCCCTAACTGCTCTGCCGGGTTGTCCCCGCACCCCGTGGGGTCTGCAGCAGTTCAAGAGAGCAACTCACCCCCCACCCCCAACCTCCTCAGTTAAGGACGGGCAATAAATGGAGGCCGGCCACATCCCGCAAGTGAATTTTTTTAAAAAAATTCCTTGCGAATATCTGACACACCTCAGTGTGGAGGGTTGGACAGTACAACCCTCTTCACTCAATCTGCTGGGGTTGCTACCACGGGGGTCAGCCTGTCCTAAAAGCAGGCCGGAGCAGAGCCCGTGAGACACGTTTGCGAGAGTGCGAGCCAGTCAAGTGTGCAACTCTAGTGCTGAAAGCATCTCTTCTCGTTTTTATACCCCTCAGTTCCTGGCCCCTCCTGGACACTTCCCTGTGGTGCCCCTCCCGTGCCACAAGGCCCGCCTTCAGTCTTTCCTTTAAAGAGTGTACAAAGTTAAAACTCACACAACACCAGGTTATAGTCCAACAGGTTTATTTAGGAGCACCGACGGGCTCTTCCACTGTGACTGCGGGATCAGAACTAGGCTGAATTGCTTCAGACAGGGGTGAGGGGCGGTGATCACGATCGGGAAGGCTGACTGGATCGCTCAGAGACAAAGAAGAAGTGATTCCGGATGTTCAACACCATGAGTTTACCTTGGCATGGGATCTGGGGTGGGGGACGTGGTGGGGGGGGGGGGGGGGGGGGTTGCCCATTGAGGTGGGAGCAGGGGTAAGAAGATGAAAATTATTCAATTAAACAAACCTTTGACTTTGATAATCTACGGCCGGTTTACAAATGACATTTTTGTTTCTCCACAGTAAATCAGGAGATCTTTCATCTGGAGGGTGACTGCAACACTAAGGAAGGTAAGACAGAATGAGCCGATATAGTTAAAAATCACGCAACACCAGGTTATAGTCCAACAGGTTTATTTGGAAGTGTTGTGTGAATCTTAACATTGTCCGCCCCAGTCCAACACCAGCACCTCCACATCGACGTTAGATAAGTATTAATGCACGTAATACTCTGGATGTAAGTTTGCTCGCTGAGCTGGAAGGTTTGTTTTCAGAAGTTTCGTCACCGTACTAGGTAAGATAATCAGTGAGCCTCAGGTGAAGCACTGGTGGTATGGCCCGCTTTTTATTTATGTGTTTAGGTTTCTTTGGGCTGGTGGTGTCATTTCCTGTGGTGATGTCATTTCCACTTCTTTCTCTCAGGGGATGGTAAATGGGATCCATATGGAACTCTTTCAACAACCACATTGGTATGCTTTCCTTTATTGGTCAGAGCAGTGAGTGCAGGAGTTGGGAGGTCATGTTGCGGCTGTATAGGACATTGGTTAGGCCACTGTTGGAATATTGCATGCAATTCTGGTCTCCTTCCTATCGGAAAGATGTTGTGAAACGTGAAAGGGTTCGGAAAAGATTTACAAGGATGTTGCCAGGGTTGGAGGATCTGAGCTACAGGGAGAGGCTGAACAGGCTGGGGCTGTTTTCCCTGGAGCGTCGGAGGCTGAGGGGTGACCTTATAGAGGTTTACAAAATCATGAAGGGCATGGACAGGGTAAATAGACAAAGTCTTTTCCCTGGGGTGGGGGGAGTCCAGAACTAGAGAGGCATAGGTTTAGGGTGAGAGGGGAAAGATATAAAAGAGACCTAAGGGGCAACTTTTTCACACAGAGGGTGGTACGTGTATGGAATGAGCTGCCAGAGGATGTGGTGGAGGCTGGTACAATTGCAACATTTAAGAGGCATCTGGATGGGTATATGAACAGGAAGCGTTTGGAGGAATATGGGCCGGGTGCTGGCAGGTGGGACTAGATTGGGTTGGGATATCTGCTCGGCATGGATGGGTTGGACTGAAGGGTCTGTTTCCGTGCTGTACATCTCTGTGACTCTATGACATTGACTTGGATCCCATTTACCTGAGCTACAAATCTTCTCAAAACTCACTAGCACGTATAACTCAGGAAATACTCAGCTGATTATACAGCATTTTACGCAGGTAGTACCAGGGAAGTGTTCAGCAGATCAGGCAGGATCTGGAGTATTTAATTCAGGGTAAACGCCGGGAATTACTCAACTATTCAGATGATATCTGGAGTATGTTACTATGTTATTTCCACTTGGCAATGGTTTGGGAGTTAGAGGGGGCTAAAGAGAGAAGTCCTCCATTACAAGAGTTCTAGTAGTTGGCAGAGACTTGAAACAACTTTTTTTTTCCCCTAATCTACATTTGTGGGGAAAAGTTTGTAACTTCCGTGTCTAAGCCTTGGTGCTGTTGTGAGCTTTTGTGAGCGCCCAAGCTTGCAGCCGATGAGCCAGGACCTAACCTCAGGAATGCTGCAAACTCACCTGAGTGCCAGCGTGTCTGCACCTGCGTTTCACACCCTGCCAGGGCAGGTTGGTACCGTTCCTGAAATGGCTGTGGGCAATTCCCACCCTGCTAACCAAGCCTTGCCTGTCACGAGAAACAGCTTTGTGGTGGTGGTGGCAACCAATCTCACCTGAAAGGGCGATTCAATTTTGTTTACGTCAACTAGGATTGGCTTTCTCTTTTTCTTAAAGGAATCCCTTCTTTATCCAGCGGTGTGGATCCAGTATTAGAATTAGGTTTCATTGTCACGTGTACTCAAGTAGAGGAGTACAGCGAAAAGTTTATACTGTCGTCATTCATGGCACCACCTTAGGTACAAGTACATAGGTACAAAATCTGAGGTAAAGAGAAGGAAAGTAACAAATAAGCTTAAAATTCAACATTACAGTTCTTGTCAGTATGAATAGTGGCATTCAGGAAGCACCTGGACAAATACATGAACAGGAAGATGTGGATCCTCAAAGTGAAGTCAGTTTTAGTATGGAAGGGGCAAAATGTATCAGCACAGGCTTGGGGAGGGCCGAAGGGCCTGTACCTGTGCTGTATTATTCATTGTTCCTTGTTCCAATAAGTAAGAAATGAAATGAAGAGTTCCAAATCGCTGTCCGTCTTTAAGGACGGGCCTGCAGTCGCTCCACACTGGCTTTCCCCGTGAGGGCTTGATCGCTCAATCGTGAGTGTGGTGCTGGAAAAGCACAGTAGGTCAGGCAGCATCCAAAGAGCAGGAGAATTGCTGCTGGTCTGTATGTTGCTACTTTCCGTCTCTCCCCCCCCCTCTTTGAATAAGCTAAAGAACTGCGTATGCTGGAAATCGGAAACAAGAGCAGAGATTGCCGGGGGATCTCAGCAGGTCTGACAGCGTCTGTAGAGAGAGGAAAAACGATCAGAGTTAACACTTCAGATCCAATGACTCTTTTTCAAAAAGTTCAAAGCGTCAACTCTGCTTTTTGTCTCCATAGATGCTGCCAGAACCACAGAGTTTTTCCACCAATTTCTGTTTCTGATTTCCAGCAGCCACAGTCCTTTTGAAGGTTAAAAAGGGAGGGAAGCAGAAAGTAGGAAACTACAGACCGGTTAGTTTAAGAAGTGCCATTGGGAAATTGTTGGAATCCGTTATTAAGGAAGTAATAACAGGTCATTTTGAAAGTTAAAATAGAGTCCGTCAGAGTCACTGTGGTTTTGTGAAGGATGAATCATGTTTGGCTAATTTGCTAGCGTTCTTTGAAGATGTAACAAGCAAGGTGGATAATCAGGATCCTGGAAATTTAGCACAACAGGACTTCCAGAAGGTATTTGATAAGGTTAACACCGATCACAAGGGGTTAGGAGTCATTTATTAGCTTGGATAGAGAATTGGCTAACTAACAGAAAGCAGAGAGTCAGGATAAAAGGAATTTTTTTCTGGTTGGCAAACTGTAAATAATGGGGTTCCATAGATTTGGTTAACTATTTACAATCTGATGAAGGGCTTTTGCCTGAAACGTTGATTTTCCTGCTCCTCGGATGCTGTCTGACCTGTTGTGCTTTTCCAGCACCACGCTCTCGACTCTAATCTCCAGCACCTGCAGTCCTCACTTTTGCCTATTGACAATCTATGTTAATGAATTGGATACAGGGATAGAAAATGCTATCGGCAAATTTACATATGGGTCGAGAGTGGGGTGCTGGAAAAGCACAGCAGGTCAGGCAGCATCCGAGGAGCAGGAGAATCAACGTTTCAGGCAAAAGCCCGTCATCAGGAATGGTGAATCGATCCTGATGAAGGGCTTTTGCCCGAAACATTGATTCTCCTGCTCCTCGGACGCTGCCTGACCTGCTGTGCTTTTCCAGCACCCCACTCTCGACTCTGATCTCAACCATGTGCAGTCCTCACTTTGTCTAGATTTGCATATGGCACTAAAATAGGTAAGAAAGTAAGTTGCAACGAGGAAATAAGCAATTTACAAATGGATGTAGATAGCTCAGGTGAGCGGGCTGACCTCTGGGAGCTGGAGGTTATCCATTCTGATCGATGGAACAGAACAGCAGCATTTCATCCACACAGAGAGAAATTTTGAAATGCACGAGCTCTGTGTCCTTGTGCATGAATCACAGAAAACTAGGATGTAGGGACAGCAGGGAACAAGGAAGGTAAACTGGAATTTTGGCATCTATTGCTAAAGGAATAGAGTGTTAAAGTAGGGAAGTGTTGCTGCAACTGTACAAGGCAGTAGTGAGACAGCAGCTGGAGTATTGGTCTCATTACTTAAGGAGGGATGGAGTTGTATTCAGTCGGAGTTCACTAGATTGATTCCAGAGATGAGGGGTTTGTCTTATGAAGAGGGAGTGACCACTTTAGGCCTATCATCTCGAGAGTTTAGAAGAATAATAGGCGATCTAGCTGATAGATGCCCAATAGAGGGCGGCACAGTGGCACAATGGTTAGCACTGCTGCCTCACAGCACCAGGGACCCAGGTACGATTCCAGCCTCGGGCGACTGTCAGTGTGGAATTTGCACAATCTCCCCGTGTCTATCTGGGTTCCCTCCGGGTGCTCTGGTTTCCTCCTACAATCCAAAAAGATGTGCAGGTTAGGTGAATTGGCCATGTTAAATTGCCCATAGTGCTAGGTGCATTAGTCAGAGGGAAATGGGTCTGGGTGGGTTTCTCTTCAGAGGGTCGGTGTGGACTGGTTGGGCCAAAGGGCCTGTTCCCATACTGTACGGAATCTAATCTTAGATGTTAAAGAGTAGTTGTGGAAAGGATCTATCCTCATACGGGTCAATCTCAAATGAAAGGTTATTGTTTTAGAATAAGGGGTAGCAGATTTAAAACAGAGATGGAAGTCATGTTGAGGTTGTACAGGACATTGGAGAAGCTTCTTCTGGAGTACTGTGTTCAGTTCCAGTTGGCCCATTATAGGAAGGATATTGTTAAGCTGGAGAGGGTTCAGAAGGGATTTATTATCATGATATTGCTGGGTATGGAAAGTTTGAGTTATAAATAAACGCTGGATAGGCTGGGACTTTTTTCACTGGAGTGTAGCAGGTTGAAAGGCGATCTGATAGCAATTTATCAAATAACGAAGGGTACAGCTAGAGTTAATGGTAATTGTCTTGTCCCCAAGATGGGGGGGGGGGCTTCAAGACTAGGGGGCACATATTTAAGGTGAGAGGAGGGAGAGTTTAGAAAAGACACGAGGGGCACAGTTTTAACACAGAGGGTGGTTCATGTGTGGAATGAACTTCCAGAGAAAGTGGTGGATGCAGGGTACAGTTACAGCATTTAAAAGACATTAGCATAAGTACATGAATAGGAACGATTAGGAAGAATATGGGCCAGGAGCAGGCAGGTGGGGGACTAGTTTACTTTGGGATTATGTTCAGCATGGACTAGTTGGACCAAAATGTCTATTTCTGTACTGTATGACTCTATGAGGAGAAATTACTCCTCTCAGAGGGTGGTGAATGTGTGGAACTCACTACCCCAGAATGCAGTGGATGCTGGGACATTGACTACATTTAAGGAGGAGATAGACAGATTTTTAATTCGTATCAAGTTGAAGGGTTATGGGGAGCGGGCAGGAAAGTGGAGATGTTGCTGAGATGAGATCATCCACGATTGTGTTAAATAGCGGAACAGGGTTGAGGGGCTGAATGGCCTACTCCTGCTCCTAAAGAATGGGAGATTTCTGCTGGTGTATCTTGTCCCTATGAGGCGAGATTGAGAAGACTGGTCCTGTCATCTCTGGAGTTCAGAAAAATGAGAGGCGATCTTGTTGAAGCATACCAATTTTGAACTGAAATGAATCACCTTTTTTTTGTCACCCAATACTCAAATGAGTACAATGAAAAGTTCATAATAAAATAGCCTTTATTGTCTCGTGCACTCGAATGGGCCCAATGAAGAGTTTATTAGTTGCCACTTACAATGCCATCTTAGGTACAAAGGGACCTAGGTATAATCCGTAGTTACAGAATCGAGAAACGAAGGGGGATAAAAAAGGTTACATTCCAGCTAGACACCATATAATATAGGTTAGAAAAGCAAAGTTAAAAAGACAAGACACATTTTCACGGGGTGGGAAAGGGGACATACCGAAAGGACGGTTCCCTTGGTTTGGAGTGTCCAGAATCAGGCCACAAATTCTCAGCCTGAGAGATACTGTTGTGGTAATCTTTGCCCTTTATTTATTGGTTGAGGGCGTGGCTGGCTCGGCAGTGTGTATTGCTCATTCCTAATCGCCCGGAGGGCAGTTCAGAGTCAACCACGTTGCTGTGAGTCTGGAGTCACATGTAGGCCGGGCCAGGCAAGGATGGCAGTTTCCTTCCCTATTAGTGAACCTGCTGCCTCACAGCGCCAGAGACCCAGGTTCAATTCCCGCCTCAGGCGACTGACTGTGTGGAGTTTGCACGTTCTCCCCGTGTCTGCGTGGGTTTCCTCCGGGTGCTCCGGTTTCCTCCCACACTCCAAAGATGTGCAGGTCAGGTGAATTGGCCATGCTAAATTGTCCGTAGCGTTAGGTAAGGGGTAGACGTAGGGGTATGGGTGGGTTGCGCTTCGGCGGGGCGGTGTGGACTTGTTGGGCCGAAGGGCCTGTTTCCACACTGTAAGTAATCTAATCTAATCTAATCTAAAAAAAAAACCAGATGGGCTTTTTTCCAACAGTCGACAATGGATTAATCGTCATCGTTAGGCTCTTAGAGTCATGGAGATGTACAGCACAGATTCAGACCCATCGGTGAAACTCGTCCATGCTGACCAGATATCATGAACTAATCTAGTCCCATTTGCCAGCATTAGGACCATATCCCTCTACACCCTTCCTATTCATGTACCCATCCAGATGCCTTTTAAACACTGTAATTATACCAGCCTCCACCACTTTCTCTGGCCGTAATTCCAGACATATTTTTTATTGAATTCAAATTCCACTCTTTGAGAATTCAAATTCAGGTCCCCAAAACATTATCCGGGTCTCTGGTTTAACAGTCCGGTGATAGTACCACTAGGCCGTCATCTCCCCACCCCCATGAGTAAATGTTGACCACTAATATTCAACTTACATCATCTGATTTTAACGCCTGAAATCTTCTTGGACTAAGGTGGTTTTTAAAGACAACATGTGTTGATCTAAAATGGCTGCTGTTGTCACCTGACCACAGATGATGTAAATCCAGGGAACCCGTACAAGATATACTCTGAAATTACCACTTCATCCAAAACACAGTGAAACTAGGCAATAACGTCAGCATCAAAGTATTTGCATGTCCTGCCTGATTCATATTTGCATGATGCTGCCTCACACTGGGAAATGAAATGTTGCCTGCAAGTTTAGAAAGTCAGTGGAGCTAGACTCAGGAATGTATAAACCATTCGCATTTCAGCAGATCTGTGCAGCAGAGCAGGGAGAGAGATGGATAAATGAGATTGATAGCAGCAAAACCTGGCTGTCTCTCTTTCTCTCTCACTCTCTCCCTTCTTTGTGTGTTTCTTCTCTTAAGATATTCACTGTACCTAACTGCCTGGTGGCAAAAAAAAATACTTGGAGGGGAAACTACCATTCACTGAGCTATTTAGGCTTCGAAACATCTCACTACCGCTGTGAAAATGAGATAAACAGTGACAGAGTCAGTATTCACTCTCACAACTCAAAGATATGAAGAACTTTAAAATGTATCTGCTTTTATCTTCGTGTTTGTACTGGACACCTTTCAAAACATGTGCCTCCCACCCCTGTGTTCTTTTTAAGTAAATTATATATGTGTGTGTGTGTCTGTCTGTCTGCGTGTGTGTGTGGATGTGTGTGTGTATCTGTCTGCGTGTGTGTGTGGGTGGGTGGGTGGGTGTCTGTGCGTGTGTGGATGTGTGTGTGTGTGTCTGTGGGTGGTTGTCTGTGTGGATGTGTGTGTGTGTACCTGTGTGTGTGTACCTCTGTGTGTGTGTGTGGGGGGGGGGGGGAGCGTTGTGTTGTGTTGTATGTGTGTGTTTGGTGTTGCATTTTACTATTTTTTGTTGGGATGGGGGAGGTTATTAGATAATAAGATTTCTCTTACTTTCACCCTAGTTGACTAAGGATGCTAAAAGAAATTAATCGAATTCTTTGTTGTAGTTGACTGAAAGGAGATTGTAAGGAGGGGAGCTGTTTCAAAGTAAGCTCAAGGGACCAAAGAGCCTACTTTCGAAAAGTTGTATGTAACAGGTTTTAGCAAGTGCAGAGGCAGAGAAACCTGGGAGGGGAAGGGGGAAGGGGAAGGAAAGAAGAAACCAAGATCTTTGATTGCAGGTGTAATTAAACTGAAAGCAAAATAGTCTTCAAAGTGGTCTCCCAAGCTGCATCTGTTCTCCCTGGTGTACGGGACACAGTACTGTGAGCAGTGAATGCGGTATATCACAAGGGAAAGAAGTACAGTAAATCACTGCCTCATCTAGCTACCTGATGAAGGAGCAGTGGCTCCAAAAGCTAGTACTTCCACATAAACCTGTTGGACGAGAACCTGGTGTTGTGTGATTTTTAACTTCATCTGGAAAGAACCATGGGGTGGGAAAGGGTGAAAAAGGCTTATGTTGTCGTAGAGTCATAGAGATGTACAGCACGGAAACAGACCCTTCGGTCCAACCAGTTCATGCCGACCAGATATCCCAACCCAATCTAGTCCCACCTGCCAGCACCCGGCCCATATCCCTCCAAACCCTTCCTATTCATATACCCATCCAAATGCCTCTTAAATGTTGCAATTGTACCAGCCGCCACCACATCCTCTGGCAGCTCATTCCATACACGTACCACCCTCTGTGTGAAAAAGTTGCCCCTTAGGTCCCTTTTATATCTTTCTCCTCTCACCCTAAACCTATGCCCTCTAGTTCTGGACTCCCCGACCCCAGGGAAAAGACTTTGCCTATTTACTCTATCCACACCCCTCATGATTTTGTAAACCTCTATAAGGTCACCCCTCAGCCTCCGACGCTCCAGGGAAAACAGCCCCAGCCTGTTCAGCCTCTCCCTATAGCTCAAATCCTCCAACCCTGGCAACATCCTTGTAAATCTTTTCTGAACCTTTTCAAATTTCACAACATCTTTCCGATAGGAAGGAGACCAGAATTGCACGCAATATTCCAACAGTGGCCTAACCAATGTCCTGTACAGCAGCAACATGACCTCCCAACTCCTGTACTCAATACTCTGACCGATAAAGGAGAGCATACCAAACGCTGCCTTCACTATCCTATCTACCTGTGACTCCACTTTCAAGGAGCTATGAACCTGCACTCCAAGGTCTCTTTGTTCAGCAACAGTCCCTAGGACCTTACCATTAAGTGTATAAGTCCTGCTAAGATTTGCTTTCCCAAAATGTAGCACCTCACATTTATCTGAATTAAACTCCATCTGCCACTTCTCAGCCCATTGGCCCATTTGGTCAAGATCCTGTTGTAATCTGAGGTAACCCTCTTCGCTGTCCACTACCCCTCCAATTTTGGGGTCATCTGCAAACTTACTAACTGTACCTCTTATGCTCACATCCAAATTATTTATGTAAATGACTAAAAGTAGAGGGCCCAGCACCGATCCTTGTGGCACTCCACTGGTCACAGGTCTCCAGTCTGAAAAACAACCCTCCATCACCACCCTCTGTCTTCTACCTTTGAGACAGTTCTGTATCCAAATGGCTAGTTCTCCCTGTATTCCATGAGATCTAACCTTGCTAATCAGTCTCCCATGGGGAACCTTGTCGAACGCCTTACTGAAGTCCATATAGATCACATCTATTGCTCTGCCCTAATGAATCCCCTTTGTTACTTCTTTAAAAACTCAATCAAGTTTGTGAGACATGATTTCCCATGCACAAAGCCATGTTGACTATCCCGAATCAGTCCTTGCCTTTCCAAATACCTCAGTCACCTGCCCTGCCTTATTTCCCAAGAGTAGGTCAAGTTTTGCACCTTCTCTAGTCGGTACATCCACATACTGAATCAGAAAATTGTCTTGTACACACTTAAGAAATTCCTCTCCATCTAAACCTTTAACACTATGGCAGTCCCAGTCGATGTTTGGAGTTAAAATCCCCTACCATAACCATCCTGTTATTCTTACAGATAGCTGAGATCGCCTTACAAGTTTGTTTCTCAATTTCCCTCTGACTATTGAGGGGGGCTATAATACAATCCCAATAAGGTGATCTTCCCTTTCTTATTTCTCAGTTCCAACCAAATAACTTCCCTGGATGTATTTCCGGGAATATCCTCCCTCAGCACAGCTGTAATGCTATCCCTTATCAAAAATGCCACTCCTCCCCCTCTCCAGCCTCCCTTTCTATCCTTCCTGTAGCATTTGTATCCGGGAACATTAAGCTGCCAGTCCTGCCCATCCCTGAGCCATGTTTCTGTGATTGCTATGATATCCCAGTCCCATGTTCCTAACCATGCCCTGAGTTCATCTGCCTTTCCTGTTAGGCCCCTTGCATTGAAATAAATGTAGTTTAATTTATTAGTCCTACCTTGTCCCTGCCTGCCCTGACTGTTTGACTCACTTCTGTTCTCAACTGTACCTGTCTCAGATAGATCTCTTTCCTCACTATCTCCCTGG
This sequence comes from Chiloscyllium punctatum, assembly GCF_047496795.1. Lineage (NCBI taxonomy): Eukaryota > Metazoa > Chordata > Chondrichthyes > Orectolobiformes > Hemiscylliidae > Chiloscyllium > Chiloscyllium punctatum. The sequence continues at coordinate 44,298 of NW_027310590.1, forward strand.
GTCCACCCTCCCCTTACTAGTTTAAATCCTCCCGAGCAGCTCTAGCAAATTTCCCTGCCAGTATATTAGTCCCCTTCCAATTTAGGTGCAATCTGTCCTTCTTATACAGGTCACTGGGAAAGACAAAGTTAAAAATCACACAATGCCAGGTTATAGACCAACAGGTTTGTTTGGAAGCACTAGCTCTCGGAGCGTTGCTCCTTCATCAGCTGATGAAGGAGCAAACTCTGAAAGCTAGTTTTGGACTATAACCTGATGTTGTGTGATTTTTAACTTTGTCCACCCCAGTCCAACACCAGCCCCTCCACATTGTGGAATGGAGACCATCTCCTTAGAACGTAAACAGGAGAGGTGAGGTGAGGGGGAAAGGAACACTTTGTGTCTACACTATTGTCCTGAATAGCATTTTTCCTGGCAAGTCTACCTTTGAGTTGAATGTTGACTGCAGTGTGTGTGTGTGTGTGTGTGTGTCTGAGGGTGAATGGGTGTGTGTGTGTCTGAGGGTGTATGGGTGTGTGTGTGTGTGTCTGAGGGTGTATGGGTGTGTGTGTGTGTGTGTCTGAGGGTGTATGGGTGTGTGTGTGTGTGTGTCTGGGGAGATATGGGTGTGTGTATGTGTGTGTGTCTGGGGGTGTATGGGTGTGTGTATGTGTGTGTGTCTGGGGGTATATGGGTGTGTGTATGTGTGTGTGTCTGGGGGTATATGGGTGTGTGTATGTGTGTGTGTCTGGGGGTATATGGGTGTGTGTGTGTGTGTCTGGGGGTATATGGGTGTGTGTGTGTGTGTCTGGGGGCATATGGGTGTGTGTGTGTGTGTGTCTGGGGGTATGTGTGTGTGTGTGTGTGTCTGGGGGTAAATGTGTGTGTGTGTGTCTGGGGGTATATGTGTGTGTGTGTCTGGGGGTATATGGGTGTGTATGTGTGTGTGTGTGTCTGGGGGTATATGGGTGTGTGTGTGTCTGGGGGTATATGGGGCTGTGTGTGTGTGTCTGGGGGTATATGGGGCTGTGTGTGTGTGTCTGGGGGTATATGTGTGTGTGTGTCTGGGGGTGCATGGGTGTGTGTGTGTGTGTCTGGGGGTGTATGGGTGTGTGTGTGTGTCTGGGGGTATATGGGGCTGTGTGTGTGTGTCTGGGGGTATATGGGGCTGTGTGTGTGTGTCTGGGGGTGTATATGTGTGTGTGTCTGGGGGTATATGTGTGTGTGTGTATCTGGGGGTGTATATGTGTGTGTGTCTGGGGGTGTATGGGTGTGTGTGTGTGTGTCTGGGGGTATATGGGTGTGTGTGTGTGTGACTGGGGGTATATGGGTGTGTGTGTGTGTGACTGGGGGTATATGGGTGTGTGTGTGTGTGTGTGACTGGGGGTATATGGGTGTGTGTGTGTGACTGGGGGTATATGGGTGTGTGTGTGTGTGTGTCTGGGGGTATATGGGTGTGTGTGTCTGGGGGTATATGGGTGTGTGTGTGTGTGACTGGGGGTATATGGGTGTGTGTGTGTGTGACTGGGGGTATATGGGTGTGTGTGTGTGACTGGGGGTATATGGGTGTGTGTGTGTGACTGGGGGTATATGGGTGTGTGTGTGTGACTGGGGGTATATGGGTGTGTGTGTGTGTGAGACTGGGGGTATATGGGTGTGTGTGTGTGACTGGGGGTATATGGGTGTGTGTGTGTGTCTGGGGGTATATGGGTGTGTGTGTCTGGGGGTATATGGGTGTGTGTGTGTGTCTGGGGGTATATGGGTGGGTGGGTGTGTGTGTCTGGGGGTATATGTGTGTGTGTGTGTGTGTCTGGGGTTATATGTGTGTGTGTGTCTGGGGGTATATGGGTGTGTGTGTGTGTCTGGGGGTATATGGGTGGGTGGGTGTGTGTGTCTGGGGGTATATGTGTGTGTGTGTCTGGGGTTATATGGGTGTGTGTGTCTGGGGGTATATGGGTGTGTGTGTGTCTGGGGGTATATGGGGCTGTGTGTGTGTGTCTGGGGGTATATGTGTGTGTGTGTCTGGGGGTGTATATGTGTGTGTGTGTCTGGGGGTATATGGGGCTGTGTGTGTGTGTCTGGGGGTATATGGGGCTGTGTGTGTGTGTCTGGGGGTGTATATGTGTGTGTGTGTCTGGGGGGGTATATGTGTGTGTGTGTGTGTGTCTGGGGGTGTATATGTGTGTGTGTCTGGGGGTGTATATGGGGCTGTGTGTGTGTCTGGGGGTATATATATATATGTGTGTGTGTGTGTGTGTGTCTGCGTGCATGCACGCCACCCCGTCTCACAGCTCCCCAACTGTCACAAAACCGATTTGTGAAACTGAAGGAGAAACGCTGTGTCAGTTTTAGGCAGTCTTTTGGTGGCCCGTGGGCTATGTCAGTAGATGTACGGTAAACATTTTAAGTCTCTTTTCCCAACCATTTTCCTTTGCAGCAAGTTTGAAGAGGCTGCATTTCCAGTACGATCAGAGTAAAGCTCAGACTGAGAGGTAAGAGAGGACTCAACCCCATTAACAAGCCTCTCAACAAGGTAACCTATGATGGACTTTACCTGGCCAGCTGAGCCGGTTAAATATGTTTGTCAAAGTTAAATTGTCTCGTTTTGAGGCTTTGACCAAGGTAGACTGTTGACAGTATTGCCCCCCCCAGGCGCAGCACCCTGTCTCCTCCTCTCCTGCGTTCCTGGTACTCCCCATTACCCTTGACCCCACTAAACTGGGTGTGCGATGCTTGGCACAGTGAGGACCCGGGAGACGATTTCAGTGCGAGCCAGCAGGCAGAGTTCTCTCTGGATCAGTCCACCCCAGCACAGAGTGTACTTCAGCGCTCATAAAGCCTGACGGTCACCCTGTTGGAGGTCAGCACAGAGCGCCGTCTGGAATTAGCCCCGTCTGTCGGATGGTGGTGACAGTTACAGCACAGATGGAGGCTATCCAGCCCTCTGAATCCATGCTGGCTGTCTGCAAGAACAACTCCGTTCAGCCCCACTCCCCACAGCTAAAGGTCCAATTGATTCTGCCTCCGCCACGCTCTTGGGCAGTGCACGCCAGACCCGTGACCACTCGCTGTGCGAGAAAAGAGTCCTTGCCTTTGATTCGTTTGCCACACACCTTGTTCAAGAGTGCTCCCCCTCGAGAGGTAGTGAGAATGGTGGACCAAGGCTGCCCGCTGCAGCGATGTGCGCTGCTGATGCATGCAAGGAGCAGGAACATCAGAATGCAGGAGCCGCTGCACTGTGACATAGTGGTGCTGCAGTTCTCAGTGTGAAACTCCCCAGGGTTTAATCAGGACCTGACACTGAGATGGCCAATCTGCAACGGGCCTTTCGCCAACGACCCTCACTGCTGGTTTCTGCTTCGGCAGTTCAGAGTGCTGGTACAGAAGGCCTGGTGTGGGGGGGGGATGTCACTAACCACTTGTCACTGGACACATCTGATCGTCGGCCATTGCCAGACAATGCTGGTCGCTGCGGCTAAAAGCGACCCCCTTTCCACCTGTCCCCTGAAATGTTAACGGTACTGTGTGCGATTTCCTTAGACAGCTGGATGTGAGCCGGGAGAGGAAACAAAGAATTGAGGCGCTAACTGCCCAGATTGAGGAAGAGAAGCTGAAGAGGAAGAGAGAAAGGTAGGAAGGAGGGGTGAGAAGTCAGCCCATCGAGCCCCTGCCTGACAAGAATATGGAGACTCTCAGCTACCGTCCCCCCTCCAGCCTCTCCCATTTATCTCTCTACCCCCTTGGCTCACAAGCCTCATTCCTGATTAAGGGCTCTTGCCCGAAACGTCCTCGGATGCTGCCTAACCGGATGTGCTTTCCCAGCACCACAATCTTGACTCTGATCTCCAGCGTCTGCGGTCCACGCTGTCTTCAAGCAGGTAACAGAGGGCCAGCGTTGCAGGCAGTACCTGGCCACTAAAAGTTACATCTGTCGCACCCAAGAGGTTAACGACAGACATGGCGTTAATTCCTCCCACTGGCTGTACAGTGTCACTGAATTTTCACCAGCTTCTCTGCCACCCTGCTTCCTCGAGTGGGCCTGAAGTAGATCTAGTTTAACCTGTTGGGGGTCCCAGGTGTTTGAGGGGGTTCGGGGACGTATGATATAGCTCAATCGCGCACACCAAGCAGAGGCTCAAGAGGCCAATTGCCTGGATGTACAGTTTGTAACTTACTCCTTGACTGTGATGTTCCTGTCCACCAATCAGATTCATGAGTCATAGAGGTGTACAGCATGAAAACAGGTCCTTCAGCACAACTTACCCATGCCACCCAGTTTTCACAATTTAAACTTAGTCCCATTCCCTGCAGTTGGTCCATATTCCTCCATCCCATCCATGTATCCTGTCAAAATGTTCCCTTAAATGTCGAAATTAGCTGATTCTTAGTTTTTATTTTCAAAAGAAGCTCAGTGTCCCTGCCAAGTCGGTGAAAGGTGCCCACACCCAGGACCCTCCGAACCTGCAGCTCCCAGAACATACCTGGTCTTTCCAGCCCCCAGCCTCCTGTCCTCCGTCCCAGCTTCCTCCTGTACATGGTCCTGGATTCCCCAGGGATCAGGGTCCACTCTGCATCCAGCCTCAGTCAACGCTGTCCCTCTCTTTCAAGAAACACACTGCGCCTCTAGTTCTGCCACTGAAATGTGATTAATGGTGTTACGTCTTTGTAAAGTGCAGCACCGGGTTGGGGTTCCGAGCTTGGCTTAAGCGGCTCGTGCGTACGTAGCCCGCGACGTGCTCCCGGTTGTTAAAAGTTTTCAAAAGCACCTATTGAGATGAATTGGGACAGATGTTGTGCTTCAAGCAGCCTTCTTTAACTCTTACAGGAACGCGTTTGAGCAGCAACTTGAGGAACTCATCAACAAGCACAAGTGGATGGCTGAATTTTATGTAAGAAAAATGGGACCAGGAACAAGAACACAAACGTTAGGAGCAAGAGGAGGCCATTTGGCTCCTCAGCACTGCTCTGCCCTTCCATCAGGGCAATGACTGAGTCTTTGTTCCAATCTCCCGTTTGTTCAACCGCATAAGGTTTTATTTTTAAACAGACAATTGATAATAGTTTAATGATCCTCTTTCGACACTTAATTGCAGACTTTTTATTGAATTCAAATTCCACCATCTGTCCTCGTGGGAGTTGAGGGACGGTGCTCACATCCAAAAGCTACTGAAAATGATTTAGTTACAACCGTCATATATTGAGTAATCCAACATTGTACAACTGGCTTCCTGGCTGTGTGTCTCTGCTTCAGTTTAGTTTTATACCTCGGGAATAAATGCAACTGTCACTTTTAGCCTGACCTGATTAGAGATTAGAGCTTAAAAATGTGTTGCTGGAAAAGCGCAGCAGGTCGGGCAGCATCAAAGGAGCAGGAGAATCGACGTTTCGGGCACAAGCCCTTCTTTAGGTATGAGGAGGGTGTGCCAAGCGGGCTGAGATAAAGGGTAGGGGGGAGGGAATCTGGGGGAGGGTCGCTGGGAATACGATAGGTGGAAGGAGGTTAAGGTGAGGGTGATAGGCCGGAGAGGGGGGAAAGAAGATTGCAGGTCAAATCTTCTTCCCGACCTCTCCGCCCCCACCCCCTCTCCGGCCTATCACCCTCACCTTAACCTCCTTCCACCTATCGTATTCCCAGCGACCCTCCCCCAAGTCCCTCCCCCCTACCCTTTATCTCAGCCCTCTTGGCACACTCTTCTCATTCCTGAAGAAGGGCTTATGCCCGAAATGTCGATTCTCCTGCTCCTTTGATGCTGCCTGACCTGCTGCGCTTTTCCAGCAACACATTTTCAGCTCTAATCTCCAGCATCTGCAGTCCTCACTTTCTCCAAGGTGATTAGAGATTAGAATCCCTACAGTATGGAGACAGTCAAATTGGCCTAACAAGTCCACACTGGCCTTCCAAAGAGCAACCCACCCAGGTCCATTCCCCTAACTCCTGATATTTACTCCTGACTAATGCTCCTAACACTGTGGACAATTTAGTATGGCCAATCCACCTTAACCTGCAATTGCGTCATAGAGTGTACAGCATGGAAACAGATCCTTTGGTCCAATTCGTCCATGCCAACCAGACATCCCAGCCCAATTTAGGCAAGTCCAAACCCTTCCTATTCATATAGCCATCCAGATGCCTTTTAAATGTTGCAATTGTACCAGCCTCCACCACATCCTCTGGCAGCTCATTCCATACACGTACCACCCTCTGCGTGAAAAAGTTGCCTCTTGGGTCTCTTTTATATCTTTCCCCTCTCACTCTAAACCTATGCCCTCTAGTTCTGGACTCCCCCACCCTTTGTCTGTTTACCCTATCAATGCCCCTCGTGATTTTATAAACTTCTATAAGGTCACCCCCTCAGCCTCGGACACTCCAGGGAAAACAGCCCCAGCCTGTTCAGCCTCTCCCTGTAGGTCAAATCCTCCAACCCTGGCAGCATCCTTGTAAATCTTTTCTGAACCTTTTCACGTTTCACAACATCTTTCCGATAGGAAGGAGACCAGAATTGCACGCAATATTCCAACAGTGGCCTAACCAATGTCCTGTATAGCTGCAACATGACCTACCAACTCCTGTACTCAATACTCTGACCAATAAAGGAGAGCATACCAAACACTGCCTTCACTATCCTATCTACCTGTGAGTCCACTTTCAAGGAGCTATGAACCTGCACTCCAAGGTCTCTTTGTTCAGCAACACTCCCCAGGACCTTACCATTAAGTGTATAAGTCCTGCTAAGATTTGCTTTCCCAAAATGCAGCCCTTCGCATTTATCTGAATTAAACTCCATCTGCCACTTCTCAGCCCATTGGCCCATCTGGTCCAGATCCTGTTGTAATCTTGAGGTAACTCTCTTCGCTGTCCACTACACCTCCAATTTTGGTGTCATCTGCAAACTTATTAACTGTACCTCTTATGCTCGTATCCAAATCATTTATGTAAATGACAAAAAGTAGAGGGCCCAGCACCAATCCTTGTGGCACTCCACTGGTCACAGGCCTCCAGTCTGAAAAACAACCCTCCACCACCACCCTCTGTCTTCTACCTTTGAGCCAGTTCTGTATCCAAATGGCTAGTTCTCCCTGTATTCCATGAGATCTAACCTTGTTCATCAGTCTCCCATGGGGAACCTTGTCGAACGCCTTACTGAAGTCCATATAGATCACATCTACTGCTCTGCCCTCATCAATCCTCTTTGTTACTTCAAATACCCCAACTAAGTTCATGAGACATGATTTCCCACGCACCAAGCCATGTTGACTGTCCCGAATCAGTCCTTGCCTTTCCAAACACATGTACATCCTGTCCCTCAGGATTCCCTCCAACAGCTTGCCCACCACCGAGGTCAGGCTCACCGGTCTACAATTCCCTGGCTTGTCCTTACCGCCCTTCTTAAACAGTGGCACCACACCTTTGGATCATGGGAGTAAACCAGAGCACCCAGAGGAAACCCAGATAAACCCAGGGAGAATGTTCAAACTCCACACAATTCCACTTGTTAGGGTGGAATTGAACCCAGGACCCTGGCGCTGTGAGGCAGCGGTGCTAACCACTGAGCCTGTGCATTGATGACCCTGTGAAGAGGAGTGAACAGGTTTGACAGCCCATGCTTTCACACTTGCTGTTGGCCTCCTCCTTACTATCCCACTCACATCTGGAAGTGCCTTAGGTGTGCATGCCTAACGACACATTGCCGACGTGGCAAAACAAAGAATGGAAAATTAAGGGAGCACTAAAAACTCATCCTTGTCTCCCGTGACCAGAATTGCTACCAGGCCTAGTTGTCAGTGGCTTGCCTCTACTCCACATTGAGTGCCCTTCTTTGTCTGTTCCGTTCCAGCAGACTCCGGCCAGGCTTGAACTGGAGATGCGGAACATTGAAAACTCCAAGCAGCAACTCCTGAGCGAAGGTAACCACTCCCTTATCACAACTAACTGAGATTGAATGACATACGTGAGTTTCTAAGCCCACCCCCTGCTGCTACACCTCAACACTCCCCCCTCCTGCTCCCACCAACCCTTTCTTGAGGCCATCATCTACCTCCGTTGTCTTTTTTTCTGAAACAGAGCGCACAATGCTGGAGAAGCTGGGCACCCTGGACAAGGAACTGGACTCTCTTCGGCAACTGGGAGCTGCTTCTGACGAGGCTGTCTTCCTGCACAGCAAAGAGGCAAAGTTTACCCAGTGAGTACTGCAACTGGTAAATTGTGTGTGTGTGTGTTTTGGGGGGGGGGGGGGGTGGTGGGGAGGTGAGGTGATCAGCCTTCAGGAATGCTGAAGGCCTTATGCCCAAAACATTGACTCTCCTGCTCCTCAGATGTTGCATGACCTGATGTACTTTTCCAGCGCCACACTTTTCAACTCGTTACAACCACTGTAGGGTCTCAGGCCTTGCTCTGGTCCACCTGCACCATGTGGGGCCTTGAGCCTTGTCTTCCTGCACCATTGGGTCTCGGCCTGGTCTCCCTGCTCTCGGTGCCTTGTCCCTGTCTCCCTCCACCATGAGGTCTCAGGCCTTGCTCTGGTCCATCTGCACCGTGTGAGGCCTTGGGCCTTGACTTCCTGCACCATTGGGTCTCGGCCTGGTCTCCCTGCTCTCGGTGCCTTGTCCCTGTCTCCCTGCACCGTGGGGTCTCAGGCCTTGCTCTGGTCCATCTGCACCGTGTGAGGCCTTGGGCCTTGTCTTCCTGCACCATTGGGTCTCGGCCTGGTCTCCCTGCCCTCAGTGCCTTGTCCCTGTCTCCATGCACCGTGGGGCCTCAGGCCTTGCTCTGGTCCATCTGCACCATGTGAGGCCTTGGGCCTGTTCTCCATGCTCAGTGAAGCCTTGGACCTGATCTTTTTGCGCCTTGGGGCTTCAGGCCTGAATGACCTGCATTATGCGACCTTGGGCCTTTCCCTGGTCTCCCAGAACATACTGGGAGGGCCTTTCCCTCTCTCTCAGTGAATGGGATCTCAGGCCTTTGCCCTGGACTCCTTTGCCTTTGGGTATTGTCTCCGTACACCTTGGGTCCTGAAGCCTGGATTTCCCTGGTTACCTGCACTGTGAGGCTGCTGGCCTAGACACCCCTGTCTCCCTGCACCATGGGGCCTTGGTCATAGCTTCTCCAGTCCATCTGCACAGTGAAGCCTCAGACAAAAGGTAGCTCTGGCCTCCATGCACTGTGAGGATATCTGATCCTAGGTATCCCTGGTCTTTCCACATCATGGGTATCCTTTATTGATCAGAGTATAGGAGTGGGGAGGTCATGTTGCGGCTGTACAGGACATTGGTTAGGCCACTGTTGGAATATTGCGTGCAATTCTGGTCTCCTTCCTATTGGAAAGATGTTGTGAAACTTGAAAGGGTTCGGAAAAGATTTACAAGGATGTTGCCAGGGTTGGAGGATTTGAGCTACAGGGAGAGGCTGAACAGGCTGGGGCTGTTTTCCCTGGAGCGTCGGAGGCTGAGGGGTGACCTTATAGAGGTTTATAAAATCATGAAGGACATGGATAGGATAAATAGGCAAAGTCTTTTCCCTGGGGTGGGGGAGTCCAGAACTAGAGGGGCATAGGTTTAGGGTGAGAGGGGAAAGATATAAAAGAGACCTAAGGGGCAACCTTTTCAACCAGAGGGTGGTACATGTATGGAATGAGCTGCCAGAGGATGTGGTGGAGGCTGGTACAATGACAACATTCAAAAGGCATTTGGATGGGTATATGAATAGGAAGGGTTTGGAGGGATATGGGCCGGGTGCTGGCAGGTGGGACTAGATTGGGTTGGGATATCTGGGTCGGCATGGACGGGTTGGACCCAAGGGTCTGTTTCCATGCTGTACATCTCTATGACTCTGACTCTATGATCTTGGCCTTCCCCTGGTCTCCCTGCACTCCCATTCACACCACACGCTGCATCCGATAGGCTAAGAGTATTGTGGGGGACCCCACACACCCCTCACTCAAACTCTTCACCCTCCTGCCATCTGGCAGAGGATACCAGAGCATACGGTCTCTCACGGCCAAACTGTGCAACAGTTTCTTCCCCCGAGCCATCAGGCTCTTTAACACAGTTATAATTGGACCCTTTCCCATCTGAGACCTTTTTGTATTTCTGGTAGAAAAATGTCTATTATTCATCATTCTTCTGTTAGACTGTACCGTGCACGATTTGCATTTCATGTGCACGTTATGACGTGTGCAGTTTGTGCTGTTCATAAGGCACCCTCTGTCCTGGGGGAACGCTGTCTCATTTTTACTGTAGTACATGGTAGAAATGAGAAATAAAAGGCTACTCTACTCTACCATGAGGCATTCCCCCGGGATGTCTAAGAATATCAGATCTTGAGATGTGTCTGAAAGAATATTTTAAGAAACACAACATGAAAACAGATTTGATGTGAAAGCATTGCTGCCTTTTTTTTGTGTCTTTTGATTTGCAGCCAACTGTTTGAGGAGGAGAACAAAGCGGTGAAAAGGTTGTTCAGAGAGGTTTCGGAGTGTCCCTCAGATCTTCGGCAGATACCAGAGCTAAGCAGGTGAGGTAAAAGGACCCAGTGCTTGGAACTGTGACCAAACTGGGATGTTTGATCTCATCTTTAGCAGAATGTGCAATCTCTCATTGGTGATTTATAGAGTCATAGAGATGTACAGCACGGAAACAGACCCTTCGGCCCAACCCACCCGTGCCCACCTGATATCCCAATCCTAATCTAGTCCAGCACCCGGCCCATATCCCTCCAAACCCTTCCTATTCATATACCCATCCAAATACCTCTAAAATGTTGCAATTGTACCAGCCTCCACCACATCCTCTGGCAGCTCATTCCATACACGCACCACCCTCTGTGAGAAAAAGTTGCCCCTCAGGTCCCTTTTAAATCTTTCCCCTCACCTTAAACCTATGCCCGTCTAGTTCTGGGCTCCCCCACCCCAGAGGAAAAGACCTCGTTTATTTACCCTATCTATGTCCCCCTCATGATTTTATAAACCTCTAGTTCTGGACTCCGCCACCCCAGGGGGAAAAGACCTTGTCTATTTACCCTGTCCATGCCCCTCATGATTTTATAAACCTCTATAAGGTCACCCCTCAGCCTCTGACACTCCAGGGAAAACAGCCCCTGGCCTATCCAGCCTCTCCCTGTAGCTCAAATCCTCCAACCCTGGCAACATCCTTGTAAATCCTTTCAAGTTTAACAACATCCTTCTGATAGCAGGGCGACCAGAATTGCACGCAGTATTCCAATATTCTGCCTGATTATTGCTGGGAAAGTGTTGGGTGAGATTGAAATCGCGATTGGCCATGATGTAAGCTGAATGGCCTCCCTTCCATTCCTGTGTCCTGAGGGCCGCTGCTCATCTTGTACAAGGGCACCCGCAAACTGAGGGAGGAACACCTCACCTTCCCCCCCCCACCCCTCGGGAGCCTACAACCACACGGCCTCGACACTGAATTCACCAGCTTCCAAATCTCCCCACCCCAACCCACGTCCAACCCTCTGACCAGAATGCGGCAGCATTTATTGACCATCCCTAATCACACAGAGGTTGATCAAGGGTCAACCTGAAAAATTGAATACCTATGGCTGTAGAGAGGGCTTTAAACTAATTAGAGATTGTGTTTGGGGGAGGATGTTGGTGGCAATACATAGGCCTACAATGAGCAAGGCTATGGTGGCATTGTAGCTATTTTCTTCATGACACCCAGAACAGGATAGTGAGAGATGAGAGTGTGCAGGCAGTAAACAAAAGGAGCACGTAGGCTCAGTGTAGGAAAGAAAGTAAAATGGTAGTGCTCAGGACAAAATAAATGAATTAACAGCATAAATGCAGGTCAATGGGTCCGATCTTATGGCCATTACGGAGACATTCATGTAAGGAGACCAAAACTGGCAGCAAAATATTCACGGGTATTGACTATTTGAAAGGACGGGCAGGAAGGGGAAGGGAAGGAAGGCGAGGTAGCTTTGATACTGCGTGATAGAACAGCTACAATAACGAGAAACGACCTCGGAATTGAAGCTGTTGATTCCAGGTGAGCGGGGTTCAGTGCGGTGCTGGAAAAAAGCACACTGAGTCAGGCAGCATCTGAGAAGCAAGAGAGTCGACGTTTCAGGCTTAACCCTTCATCAGGCCTGGGGAGGGGGAAGGGGGTGCTGAGAAATAAATGACGGGGGGGGGGGGGGGGTTGGAGCTCGGGAAAAGGGAGTCGGAATGGTGATGGCTGGGCGCAGGTAGGTCAGTGGGAAGTGCGCAGCGGATAGGTGGGAAGGAAGGTGGACAGTTAGGTCAGGTCAAGAGGGCGGTGCCGAGTCAGAGGGTTGGATGTGGGGTGGGGAGATTTTGAAGCTGGTGAATTCAGTGTTGAGGCCGTGTGGTTGTAGGCTCCCGAGGGGGGGGGGGGGTGGTGGGGGGGGGGTGGTGGGGGGGGGGAAGGTGAGGTGTTCCTCCCTCAGTGTGCGGGTGCCCTTGTACAGGTGGTGGAGGAAGCCCAGAATGAACATGTCATTGGAGGGGGGGTGGGGGGGAGTGGGAGGAGGAGTTGAAATGGATGGCTACAGGAAGGTGGGTGCGTACAGACCAGAGATGTTCCCCCTGAACCGTTCCGCGAGTTTCCGCTCAGTCTCTCTGATGTAGCGGAGATCACATCGAGACCAACGGATGCAGTAAAGGGGGTTTGAGGATTCGCAAATAAATCTCTGCCGGATTTGGAATGATCCTTTGGGACCTTGGACGGAGCTGAGGGAGGTGTGAGGTGTGGGCACAGGTTCTGCACCTTGTACAGCAGCAGGAGAAGGTGCAGGTGTGGAGTGGAGGGGGGGGGGGGGGGGGGGGGTTGGGGGGAGTGTGGACGTAACAAGGGAGTCATAGAGGGAATGGTCCCTATGGAATGCAGGTAGGGGTGAGGAAAGAAATGTAGTTTTGGTGCTGGGATCTGACTGTCGATGTCGATAGTGGCGGGGGGATGAATTGAATTTATTGTCACATGTACCGAGGCACAGTGAAAACGTTATGCTGGATTTGGAGATTAATGGGGTGGAAAGTGAGGACGGGGGATTCTATCTTTGTCGCGGTTGTGGGGGTGGAAACGTGTTTGAGGGCAGAGATGCAGGAAATGGAGGGCATTGTTGATAACAGGGGAGGACAAATTACGGTCCTGAAGGTGGGAAGACAATGACAATTCAGCCGTGTCCCAATTCTCAAATCGCCGTGGAGGTGCTGTCTAATAGCAGCTGTTCCTTTCAGTGTGGCTGGGTGCAAGTCCTGGAACTCTCTCCTGAACGGCCCTGCTTGATTTCACTTTACCACACAGGGCCGACAGCTCACCACCACCTCAAAGGGATGGGTGAGAAATTAGGCTTTTGTCAGTGATGCCCACACCCAGTCAAATATGAAAAAAGATCATTAATTAGAGCTGCAAAGTGTAGTTGTATCAGAAGCATGAAAGTTGTGGTGGGGAGTTTACTCATCAGCATGCTTGCTAACTCATCATAGTAATTAGATCTCATGGAGTTTGACTACACCATGCAAAAATGCACATTTTACAACAGGTGGGAGCACTGACTCACAGATAATTCCCTCTGTGCATTAAGCTCTGTCAATCAGGATTGGCAAGCTTCAAGGCTGTGGGGAAGGTTGAAATTGGCACCGGGAAGATGCCTGCTTTGATATAATTTCTTTCATATGGAGCCTGAGAGTCCAACACGTGTGTGTATGTGTGTGTGAGTGAGTTAGTGTGGGGTGTGTGTGTGTGTGTGTGTGTGAGTGCATGTGTGTTTGTGCATGTGTATGTGTCTGTGTGTTTGTGCATGTGTGTGAGTGTCTGTGTGTGTTTGTGCATGTGTGAGTGCACGTGTGTCTGTGCATGTGTGCGTGTGTGTGTCTGTGTGTTTGTATGTTTGTGTGTGTGTATGTTTGTGTGTTTGTGCGTGCGTGTGTGTGTATGTACGTGTGTGTTTGTGCGTGCGTGTGTGTGTATGTACGTGTGTGTTTGTGCGTGTGTGTGTATGTACGTGTGTGTTTGCGCGTGTGTTTGTATGTGTGTATGTTTGTGTGCATGTGTGTACGTGTGTTTGTGCATGTGTGTGTGTCTGTGTGTTTGTACGTGTGTGTGTGTCTGTGTGTTTGTACGTGTGTGTGCATGTCTGTGTGTGTTTGTGCGTGTGTTCGTGTGTGTCTGTGTGTTTGTTTTGTGTGTGTCTGTGTGTGTTTGTACGTGTGTGCATGTGTGTCTGTGTGTTTGTACGTGTGTCTGTGTGTGTTTGTACGTGTGTGCGTGTGCATCTGTGTGTGTTTGTACGTATGTGTGCGTGTGTCTGTGTTTGTACGTGTGTGTGTGTCTGTGTTTGTACGTCTGCGTGTGTCTGTGTGTGTGCGTGTGTGTTTGTGCGTGTGTGTTTGTACGTGTGTATGTTTGTGTGCATGTGTGTACATGTGTTTGTGCATGTGTGTGTCTGTGTGTGTGTGCGTGCATGCGTGTTTGTACATGTGTGTGTTTGTGCGTGTGTGTGTCTGTGTTTGTACATGTGTGTGTTTGTGCGTGTGTGTTTGTACGTGTGTATGTTTGTGTGCATGTGTGTACATGTGTTTGTGCATGTGTGTGTGTGCGTGCATGCGTGTTTGTACATGTGTGTGTTTGTGCATGTGTGTGTCTGTGTGTGTGTGCGTGCATGCGTGTTTGTACATGTGTGTGTTTGTGCGTGTGTGTGTCTGTGTTTGTACATGTGTGGGTTTGTGCGTGTGTATGTTTGTGTGTCTGTGTGTGTTTGTACATGTGTGGGTTTGTGTGTATTTGTGTGTGTATGTTTGTGTGCGTGTGTGTGTCTGTGTGTGTGTGTATGTTTGTGTGCGTTTGTACATGTGTGGGTTTGTGTGTGTTTGTGTGTATGTTTGTGTGCGTGTGTGGGTTTGTGTGTGTGTGTGTGTGTGTGTGCGTGTGTGGGTTTGTGTGTGTGTGTGTGTGTGTGTGTGCGTGTGTGGGTTTGTGTGTGTGTGTGTGCGTGTGTGGGTTTGTGTGTGTGTGTGTGTGTGTGTGCGTGTGTGGGTTTGTGTGTGTTTGTGTGTGTGTGGGTTTGTGTGCGTGTGTGGGTTTGTGTGTGTGTGTGTGTGTGGGTTTGTGTGTGTGTGTGTGTGTGTGTGTGTGTGGGTTTGTGTGTGTTTGTGTGTGTGTGTGTGTGTGTGCGTGTGTGTGTGCGTGTGTGTGTGGGTTTGTGTGCGTGTGTGGGTTTGTGTGTGTGTGTGTGCGCGCTGTTCCCCACTCCCCAGTTTATGCTGCTTTTTCTATTGCTGCAATTGAGGAACTGAAAATGAGACCGGCATTGTATTATGTATCTTTTACAACCTGCAGATTGGACGTTTAATTATGTTACTGCCTGGGGCAAATTACTTACTTCCTGCCCATCCTCCATCCCCAAAGCCTGTCTCACCATCGACAAAGCACAAGGCGGGAGTGTAATGAAATACTTGGCTGGATGGCAGGTCCTAGAAGATTTGAGAAAATTGTTGACAAGATTTGTAGCTCAGGTAGTGGCTGAGGCTGTTGACTTGCTCGCTGAGCTGGTAAGTTTGTCTGCAGGTATTTTGTCACACAGACAAAAAAGGACACCAATTTGACTGGGACAAGCCAAACAAACTGTCCCCATGACTTGTCCTACCTGCCTATCTTCTTTTCCACCTATCCACTCCACCCTCTCCTCCTTGACCTATCACCTTCATCCCCTCCCCGACTCACCTACTGTACTCTATGCTACTTTCTCCCCACCCCCACCCTCCTCTCATTCATCTCTCCACCCTTCAAGGCTCTCTGCCTGTATTCCTGATGAAGGGCTTTTGCCCGAAACGTCGATTTTGCTGCAGCTCCTCGGATGCTGCCTGAAATGCTGCGCTCTTCCAGCACCACTAATCCAGAATCTGGTTTCCAGCGTCTGCAGTCATTGCTTTTACCCAGCCAAACAAAGACATGCGCAGGAATTCCTGGAATCCTGGCACTCAACCCAGAACTCCATTAGCAAACATGTCAAGTTAGACCCCATATACCGACCACTAAAGAACAAAGCCACCTCAGCAAACCAGGACAGAGCACCAAAGTTTCACCGGAGGCCCACTGATGGTTTTACCGGGTATGGTGATGAAATTCCCGCAAACTTACCAACTCAGCGCGCAAGTCAACAACCTCACACTCTAGAAACTCGACACAGTCCAGGACAAAGTAGCCCACTCCTGCTCACTTGACACACTAGCCCCCACCTTCAATATTCCCACTCTCCACTGCCGGTGGACAGCAGCCACAATGTGTATGGTCTACAAAACACGCTGGAACAATATAAGACATTTGGATAAGTACACGAAGAGGAAAGGTTTGGAGAGATATGGGCCAGGAGCAGGCAGGTGGGGCTAGGACATAGAACCCTACAGCGCAGTTCGGCCCTCGATGTTGTGCTGACCTGTGGAACCAATCTGAGGATCTATCTTACACTAGGCCATTTTCATCCATATGTTTATCCAGTGACCATTTAAATGCCCTTAAAGTTGGTGAGTCTACTACTGTTGCAGGGCGTTCCATGCCCCTACTACACAGATATAGGACAGAGTTCTCTACTCAATCACCCCTCAAGTTAAAGTTATGTCCCTTCCTGCTGGCCATTACCATCCAAGGAAAAAGGCTCTCACTGTCCAACCCTATCTAACCCTTTGATTATCTGGTATGACTAGTTTAGTTTGGGATTATGGTCAGCATGGACTGGTTGGACCGAGGGGTGTTTCCATACTGTGTGACTGTATGGCTCGCCATGGCTCCTCTGACAGCACCTTGCAAACCCATCACCTCTACCCCCTGGAAGGACGAGGTACACCACCCCCTGCAAGTTCCCCTCCACATTCCCCCAGACACCATTCCAACTCGGAACGACATCGGCCATTCCTTCGGAGTGGCCGGATCGCAGAATTGCACTGTGCAGGGTGTCCTTACACCACCACCTTGCCAAATGGGCAGTTAGGGACGGGCAAGGAATGTTATAGTGTGCTGTCTGGGAGTCTGGTGGAGGTCTGCTCACTTGAGGCAGTCTCAGGTGAATGAGTCTGCCTCTGAAAAGGAAGCATGAAGCATAAGAGGTACAGTTAGTAAGCTCACAGGTGACACCAAAATTGGAGGTGTAGTGGACTGCGAAGAGGGTTACTTCAGATTACAACAGGATCTTGACCAGATGGGCCAATGGGCTGAGAAGTGGCAGATGGAGTTTAATTCAGATAAATGCGAGGTGCTACATTTTGCGAAAGCAAATCTTAGTAGGACTTATACACTTAATGGTAAGGTCCTGGGGAGTGTTGCTGAACAAAGAGACCTTGGAGTGCAGGTTCATAGCTCCTTGAAAGTGGAGTCGCAGGTCGATAGGATAGTGAAGGCAGCGTTTGGTATGTTTTCCTTTATTGGTCAGAGTATGGAGTACAGGATTTGGGAGGTCATGTTGCGGCTGTACAGGACATTGGTTAGGCCACTGTTGGAATACTGCGTGCAATTCTGGTCTCCTTCCTATCGGAAAGATGTTGTGAAACTTGAAAGGGCTCAGAAAAGATTTACAAGGATGTTGCCAGGGCTGGAGGGTCTGAGCTACAGGGAGAGGCTGAACAGGCTGGGGCTGTTTTCCCTGGAGTGTCGAAGACTGAGGGGTGACCTTATAGAGGTTTATAAAATCATGAGGGGCATGGATAGGATAAATAGGCAAAGTCTTTTCCCTGGGGTCGGGGAGTCCAGAGCTAGAGGGGCATAGGTTTAGGGTGAGAGGGGAAAGATATAAAAGAGACCTAAGGGGCAACCTTTTTACGCACAGGGTGGTACGTGTATGGAATGAGCTGCCAGAGGATGTGGTGGAGGCTGGTACAATTACAGCATTTAAAAGCTATTTGGATGGGTATATGAATAGGAAGGGTTTGGAGGGATACGGGCCGGGTGCTGGAAGGTGGGACTAGATTGGGTTGGGATATCTGGGTCAGCATGGACGGGTTGGACCGAAGGGTCTGTTTCCGTGCTGTACCTCTCTATGGCTCTATGACTACTCAGTGAGTGGCTCGAATATACCCCCCCCCCCCCCCCCCCCCAACCAAACTATAGCATAAATGCTGTCCCCTCCACACTTCACTTCAGCTGTGGTGAACAGTCATCTGGACTCAGAACATTAGCTTTCTCTCTCTCCATGGCTGCTGTCTGACCCACTGTGTTCTCCAGCATTTGTTGCTTTCGATAAAGATCCCAGCATCCGCAGCAATTTGGCCCCCCAGGGGCGAGGTGACC
>NW_027310591.1:0-12500 GCF_047496795.1 Chiloscyllium punctatum
TGCGTGTGCGTGGGGGGGGTGGAGAGGTCGGTGAGTTGGTCGGTCGGTGTTCCTCCTACGCTCTTCTTGCCCCACCACCTCGGCATGCCGGCGCCTGGCGGTTGTCCGTGCTGCTCCCTGGCCAGGAGCAGTCACGCGATGCCGTCAGACCGGTGTGCCCGGGTGTGGTGGGCAGGGGGAGTTGGTCGGTCGGTGTTCCTCCTACGCTCTTCTTGCCCCACCACCTCGGCATGCCGGCGCCTGGCGGTCATCCGTGCTGCTCCCCTGGCCAGGAGCAGTCACGCGATGCCGTCAGACCGGTGTGCCCGGGTGTGGTGGGCAGGGGGAGTTGGTCGGTCGGTGTTCCTCCTACGCTCTTCTTGCCGCACCACCTCGGCATGCCGGCGCCTGGCGGTCATCCGTGCTGCTCCCTGGCCAGGAGCAGTGACGTGATGCCGTCAGACCGGTGTGACGGGTGTGGGTCGTGTCCACCCACTGGCCATGGGTGCACGGCAAGCGGCAGGGGACTTTTTTTTTTTTTTCCTTCTCACCTCCTCTTCACTTTTCTAGGAGGTCAGTTACTGAGTTACCAGCGACACTTAGAATTTTTTTCGGGTCGGTACAAATCAGTAACCACTGACACTTAGAATTTTTTCGGGTCGGTACAAATCAGTAACCACCGACACTTAGAATATTTTCGGGTTGGTATAAATCAGTAACCACTGACACTTAGAATTTTTTCGGGTCGGTACAAATCAGTAACCACTGACACTTAGAATATTTTCGGGTTGGTATAAATCAGTAACCACCGACACTTAGAATATTTTCGAGTTGGTATAAATCAGTAACCACCGACACTTAGAATATTTTCGAGTTGGTATAAATCAGTAACCACTGACACTTAGAATTTTTTCGAGTTGGTATAAATCAGTAACCACTGACACTTAGAATATTTTCGGGTTGGTATAAATCAGTAACCACCGACACTTAGAATATTTTCGGGTTGGTATAAATCAGTAACCACTGACACTTAGAATTTTTTCGGGTCGGTACAAATCAGTAACCACTGACACTTAGAATATTTTCGGGTTGGTATAAATCAGTAACCACCGACACTTAGAATATTTTCGAGTTGGTATAAATCAGTAACCACTGACACTTAGAATTTTTTCGAGTTGGTATAAATCAGTAACCACTGACACTTAGAATATTTTCGGGTTGGTATAAATCAGTAACCACCGACACTTAGAATATTTTCGAGTTGGTATAAATCAGTAACCACTGACACTTAGAATTTTTTCGAGTTGGTATAAATCAGTAACCACTGACACTTAGAATATTTTCGGGTCGGTACAAATCAGTAACCACTGACACTTAGAATATTTTCGGGTTGGTATAAATCAGTAACCACTGACACTTAGAATTTTTTCGAGTTGGTATAAATCAGTAACCACTGACACTTAGAATTTTTTCGGGTTGGTATAAATCAGTAACCACCGACACTTAGAATATTTTCGGGTTGGTATAAATCAGTAACCAAGCGCATTTTTGAATTGGTTACTGATTTCTCCGTTCGAGTTGCGGCTGCGGTTGGCTTCAAATAGTGGTGGGGGCTTAATTATCGCCGAGGGGAGCATGTCCCGGTGGTGTGGCCGAGGATGGAGTGCCTTTTGAAGGGGGTGTTTCTGAATTTGGACCCTTTTTGAGTTGCATGGCCGGATGGGTGTGGTTTTGAAGGGTGTGTCTGTCTGGAGTGGCACCGGCGTTGGTGTGAGGCTGAGGGTGGGCGTTCGGTTCCTGGTTAGGGATAGGGAAAGGGTGAGACTTAGCTTTAGTGCTCGTGCCCCCGATTTTGGTAATGTTTGACGTCAATTTTCCAAGGAGGCGAATGCAAGGCTTCAGAGGGACTTTGAGTGTTCGGGGGCGGGGTAGCTCAGCCGGATTTGCCCCGGCGGTTCTGCGGACGGTGTTGACTTCGAGGGCGGACCGGCCCCCGTGTTCAGTCCGAATATCGTGCATTGTTAACGGCGGGAAGTGTTCCAAAAGGGAATGGGATTGAATGTGACTGCTGAAGCCGACTTTGAGACCTGTAACGCGGGTAGCTCAGCCGGATTTGACCCGGCGGTTCTGGCGACGGTCTCGCCTTCGAGGGGGGAGCGCCCCGCGTGTTCAGGCCGAATTTTGTGCATTTCCATCGGCGGGAAGAGGTCCAAACGGGAATGGGATTGAATGTGACTGCTGAAGCCGACATTGAGACCTCTAACGCGGGTAGCTCGGCAGGATTTGACCCGGCGGTTCTGCCGAAGGTCTCACCTTCGAGGGGGGAGCGTCCCGCGTGTTCAGGCCGAATATCGTGCATTGTTAACGGCGGGAAGTGTTCCAAAAGGGAATGGGATTGAATGTGACTGCTGAAGCCGACATTGAGACCTCTAACGCGGGTAGCTCGGCCGGATTTGACCCGGCGGTTCTGGCGACGGTCTCGCCTTCGAGGGGGGAGCGTCCCGCGTGTTCAGGCCGAATTTTGTGCATTTCCATCGGCGGGAAGAGGTCCAAACGGGAATGGGATTGAATGTGACTGCTGAAGCCGACATTGAGACCTCTAACGCGGGTAGCTCGGCCGGATTTGACCCGGCGGTTCTGCCGAAGGTCTCACCTTCGAGGGGGGAGCGTCCCGCGTGTTCAGGCCGAATTTTGTGCATTTCCATCGGCGGGAAGAGGTCCAAACGGGAATGGGATTGAATGTGACTGCTGAAGCCGACATTGAGACCTCTAACGCGGGTAGCTCGGCCGGATTTGACCCGGCGGTTCTGCCGAAGGTCTCACCTTCGAGGGGGGAGCGCCCACCGTGTACAGGCCGATTTTCATGCATTTCCAACCGTGGGAAGGGGTCCGAAAGGGGATGGGGGTGAACGTGACTGCTCAACCCGACTTTGAGACCTGTAACGCGGGTAGCTCAGCCGGATTTGACCCGGCGGTTCTGGCGACGGTCTCGCCTTCGAGGGGGGAGCGTCCCGCGTGTTCAGGCCGAATTTTGTGCATTTCCATCGGCGGGAAGAGGTCCAAACGGGAATGGGATTGAATGTGACTGCTGAAGCCGACATTGAGACCTCTAACGCGGGTAGCTCGGCAGGATTTGACCCGGCGGTTCTGCCGAAGGTCTCACCTTCGAGGGGGGAGCGCCCACCGTGTACAGGCCGATTTTCATGCATTTCCAACCGTGGGAAGGGGGCCGAAAGGGGATGGGGGTGAATGTGACTGCTCAACCCGACTTTGAGGCATCTAACCCGGGTAGCTCAGCCGGGTTTGACCCGGCGGTTCTGCCGACGGCCTCGCCTTCGAGGGGGGAGCGTCCCCCGTGTACAGGCCGATTTTCATGCATTTCGAACCGTGGGAAGTGGCCCAAAAGGGGATGGGAGTGAATGTGACTGCTCAACCCGACTTTGGCGCTTCCGAGCCGGGTAGCTCAGCCGGGTTTGACCCGGCGGTTCTGCCGACGGTCTCGTCTTCGAGGCGGGTGCCTCCCCCGTGTACAGGCCGATTTTCATGCATTTCGTACCGTGGGAAGTGGTCCAAAAGGGAATGGGGGTGGACGTGACTGCTCATACCGACATCGAGACTTGTAAGCCGTGTAGCTCGGCCGGGTTTGATCCGGCGGGTCTGCCGACGGTCTCGTCTTCGAGAGGGGGGCCTCCCCCGTGTACAGGCCGATTTTCGTGCATTTCCAACGGTGGGAAGAGGTTCATAAGGGGATGGGGGTGAATGTGACTGCTCAACCCGACTCTGAGGCTTCTAACCCGGGTAGCTCGGCCGGGTTTGACCCGGCGGTTCTGCCGTCGGTCTCGCCTTCGAGAGGGGCGCCTCCCCCGTGTACAGGCCGATTTTCGTGCATTTCGAACCGTGGGAAGTGGTCCAAAAGGGGATGGGGGTGGACGTGACTGCTCAACCCGACTTTGAGGCTTCTAACCCGGGTAGCTCGGCCGGGTTTGACCCGTCGATTCTGCCGATGGTCTCGTTTTGGAGGGGGGAGCCTCCCCCGTGTTCAGTCCGATTTTCGTGCATTTCGAACCGTGGGAAGTGGCCCAAAAGGGGATGGGAGTGAATGTGACTGCTCATACCGACTTTGGCGCTTCCGAGCCTGGTAGCTCAGCCGGGTTTGATCCGGCGGTTCTGCCGACGGTCTCGTCTTCGAGGCGGCTCCCTCCCCCGTGTACAGGCCGATTTTCATGCATTTGCAACGGTGGGAAGTTGCCCAAAAGGGGATGGGAGTGAATGTGACTGCTCAACCCGACTTTGGCGCTTCCGAGCCTGGTAGCTCAGCCGGGTTTGAACCGGCGGTTCTGCCGACGGTCTCGTCTTCGAGGCGGCTCCCTCCCCCGTGTACAGGCCGATTTTCGTGCATTTCGAACCGTGGGAAGTGGTCCAAAAGGGAATGGGGGTGGACGTGACTGCTCAACCCGACTCTGAGGCTTCTAACCCGGGTAGCTCGGCCGGGTTTGATCCGGCGGTTCTGCCGACGGTCTCGTCTTCGAGGCCGGTGCCTCCCCCGTGTACAGGCCGATTTTCGTGCATTTCCAACGGTGGGAAGTGGTCCAAAAGGGAATGGGGGTGGACGTGTCTGCTCATACCGACTTTGAGACTTGTAAGCCGGGTAGCTCAGCCGGGTTTGTTCCGGCGGTTCTGCCGACGGTCTCGTCATCGAGGGGGGAGCCTCCCCCGTGTCCAGGCCGATTTTCATGCATTTCCAACCGTGGGAAGTGGTCCAAAAGGGAATGGGGGTGAATGTGACTGCTCATACCGACTTTGAGACTTTTAAGCCGGGTAGCTCAGCCGGGTTTGACCCGGCGGTTCTGCCGACGGTCTCGCCTTCGAGGGGGGAGCGTCCCCCGTGTTCAGGCCGAATTTTGTGCATTTCGAACCGTGGGAAGTTGCCCAAAAGTCGATGGGAGTGAATGTGACTGCTCAACCCGACTTTGAGACTTGTAAGCCGGGTAGCTCAGCCGGGTTTGACCCGGCGGTTCTGCCGACGGTCTCGTCTTCGAGGCGGGTGCCTCCCCCGTGTACAGGCCGATTTTCATGCATTTCGTACCGTGGGAAGCGGTCCAAAAGGGGATGGGAGTGAACGTGACTGCTCATACCGACTTTGGCGCTTCCGAGCCGGGTAGCTCAGCCGGGTTTGACCCGGCGGGTCTGCCGACGGTCTCGCCTTCGAGGGGGGAGCGTCCCCCGTGTTCAGGCCGAATCTTGTGCATTTCGAACCGTGGGAAGTTGCCCAAAAGTCGATGGGAGTGAATGTGACTGCTCAACCCGACTTTGAGACTTGTAAGCCGGGTAGCTCAGCCGGGTTTGACCCGGCGGTTCTGCCGACGGTCTCGTCTTCGAGGCCGGTGCCTCCCCCGTGCACAGGCCGATTTTCGTGCATTTCCAACGGTGGGAAGTGGTCCAAAAGGGAATGGGGGTGGACGTGTCTGCTCATACCGACTTTGAGACTTGTAAGCCGGGTAGCTCAGCCGGGTTTGTTCCGGCGGTTCTGCCGACGGTCTCGTCATCGAGGGGGGAGCCTCCCCCGTGTCCAGGCCGATTTTCATGCATTTCCAACCGTGGGAAGTGGTCCAAAAGGGAATGGGGGTGAATGTGACTGCTCATACCGACTTTGAGACTTTTAAGCCGGGTAGCTCGGCCGGGTTTGACCCGGCGGTTCTGCCGTCGGTCTCGCCTTCGAGGCGGGTGCCTCCCCCGTGTACAGGCCGATTTTCGTGCATTTCGAACCGTGGGAAGTGGTCTAAATGTCGATGGGAGTGAACGTGACTGCTCAACCCGACTTTGAGACTTGTAAGCCGGGTAGCTCAGCCAGGTTTGACCCGGCGGTTCTGCCGACGGTCTCGCCTTCGAGGGCGGACCCTCCCCCGTGTACAGGCCGGTTTTCGTGCATTTCGAACCGTGGGAAGTGATCCAAAAGGGAATGGGGGTGAACGTGACTGCCCAACCCGGCTTTGAGACTTGTAAGCCGGGTAGCTCAGCCGGGTTGGACCCGGCGGTTCTGCCGACGGTCTCGACTTCGAGGCGGGTGCCTCCCCCGTGTACAGGCCGATTTTCATGCATTTGCAACGGTGGGAAGTTGCCCAAAAGTCGATGGGAGTGAATGTGACTGCTCAACCCGACTTCGAGACTTGTAAGCCGGGTAGCTCAGCCGGATTTGACCCGGCGGTTCTGCCGACGGTCTCGCCTTCGAGGGGGGAGCCTCCCCCGTGTACAGGCCGATTTTCGTGCATTTCCAACGGTGGGAACAGGTTCAAAAGGGGATGGGAGTGATTGTGACTGCTCAACCCGACTCTAGGGCTTCTAACCCGGGTAGCCCGGCCGGGTTTGACCCGGCAGTTCTGCCGACGGTCTCGTCTTCGAGGCGGGTGCCTCCCCCGTATACAGGCCGATTTTCATGCATTTCGAACCGTGGGAAGTGGTCCAAAAGGGAATGGGGGTGGACGTGTCTGCTCATACCGACTTTGAGACTTGTAAGCCGGGTAGCTCAGCCGGGTTTGATCCGGCGGTTCTGCCGACGGTCTCGCCTTCGAGGGGGGAGCCTCCCCCGTGTTCAGTCCGATTTCCATGCATTTCCAACCGTGGGAAGTTGCCCAAAAGGGGATGGGAGTGAATGTGACTGCTCAACCCGACTTTGGCGCTTCCGAGCCGGGTAGCTCAGCCGGGTTTGACCCGGCGGTTCTGCCGACGGTCTCGTCTTCGAGGCGGGTGCCTCCCCCGTGTACAGGCCGATTTTCATGCATTTGGAACCGTGGGAAGTGGTCCAAAAGGGAATGGGGGTGGACGTGACTGCTCATACCGACTTTGAGACTTGTAAGCCGGGTAGCTCAGCCGGGTTTGACCCGGCGGTTCTGCCGACGGTCTCGCCTTCGAGGGGGGAGCCTCCCCCGTGTTCAGTCCGATTTTCGTGCATTTCCCACGGTGGGAAATGGTATCTTTCATTACGGGGACAAGGGTCTGAAGCGGTGAAGTCAGTAACCGGCATAGTTAAGGAAAGGGTTCGAATTTTCTCAACAGTACGAAAAAAGTGAGCAGGGAAGCTAGAGAAGGTGTCAGTGAGTCCCAAACGAGTGAACCGCAAAACTTAGGGAAATGCCCGAAAGCGTTTTAAAGGGTGAAATCGGGAACGAGGAAATGATCGGAAAGTGCCTGAAAGTGCTAAATGAGTAAACAGAAAAACGAAGAAAAATGTTTGAAAAGAAGAAGTGAGTAACCAGGAAAACTTAGAAAAATGTTCAAAACGAAGAAATCAGTAACCAGGAAAACTTAGAAAAATGATCAAAAAGAAGAAATGAGTAACCAGGAAAACTTAGAAAAATGTTTAAAAAGAAGAAATCAGTAACCAGGAAAACTTAGGAAAATGTTTAAAAAGAAGAAATCAGTAACCAGAAAAACTGCGAAAAATGTTTAAAAAGAAGAAATGAGTAACCAGAAAAACTTAGAAAAATGTTTAAAAAGAAGAAATCAGTAACCAGGAAAACTTAGAAAAATGTTTAAAAAGAAGAAATCAGTAACCAGGAAAACTTAGAAAAATGTTTAAAAAGAAGAAATCAGTAACCAGGAAAACTTAGAAAAATGTTATAAAAGAAGAAGTGAGTAACCAGAAAAACTTAGAAAAATGTTTAAAAAGAAGAAATCAGTAACCAGAAAAACTGCGAAAAATGTTTAAAAAGAAGAAATCAGTAACCAGAAAAACGGCGAAAAATGTTTAAAAAGAAGAAATCAGTAACCAGAAAAACTTAGAAAAATGTTTAAAAAGAAGAAGTGAGTAACCAGAAAAACTTAGAAAAATGTTTAAAAAGAAGAAATGAGTAACCAGAAAAACTTAGAAAAATGTTTAAAAAGAAGAAATCAGTAACCAGAAAAACTTAGAAAAATGTTTAAAAAGAAGAAATCAGTAACCAGGAAAACTTAGAAAAATGTTTAAAAAGAAGAAATCAGTAACCAGAAAAACTGCGAAAAATGTTTAAAAAGAAGAAATCAGTAACCAGAAAAACTTAGAAAAATGTTTAAAAAGAAGAAGTGAGTAACCAGAAAAACTTAGAAAAATGTTTAAAAAGAAGAAATCAGTAACCAGAAAAACGGCGAAAAATGTTTAAAAAGAAGAAATCAGTAACCAGACAAACTGCGAAAAATGTTTAAAAAGAAGAAATCAGTAACCAGAAAAACTTAGAAAAATGTTTAAAAAGAAGAAATCAGTAACCAGAAAAACGGCGAAAAATGTTTAAAAAGAAGAAATGAGTAACCAGAAAAACTTAGAAAAATGTTTAAAAAGAAGAAATCAGTAACCAGAAAAACGGCGAAAAATGTTTAAAAAGAAGAAATCAGTAACCAGAAAAACTTAGAAAAATGTTTAAAAAGAAGAAATCAGTAACCAGAAAAACTGCGAAAAATGTTTAAAAAGAAGAAATCAGTAACCAGGAAAACTTAGAAAAATGTTTAAAAAGAAGAAATGAGTAACCAGGAAAACTTAGAAAAATGTTTAAAAAGAAGAAATGAGTAACCAGGAAAACTTAGAAAAATGTTTAAAAAGAAGAAATCAGTAACCAGAAAAACTTAGAAAAATGTTTAAAAAGAAGAAATCAGTAACCAGAAAAACGGCGAAAAATGTTTAAAAAGAAGAAATGAGTAACCAGAAAAACTTAGAAAAATGCTTAAAAAGAAGAAATCAGTAACCAGGAAAACTTAGAAAAATGTTTAAAAAGAAGAAATCAGTAACCAGGAAAACTTAGAAAAATGTTTAAAAAGAAGAAATCAGTAACCAGGAAAACTTAGAAAAATGTTATAAAAGAAGAAGTGAGTAACCAGAAAAACTTAGAAAAATGTTTAAAAAGAAGAAATCAGTAACCAGAAAAACTGCGAAAAATGTTTAAAAAGAAGAAATCAGTAACCAGAAAAACGGCGAAAAATGTTTAAAAAGAAGAAATCAGTAACCAGAAAAACTTAGAAAAATGTTTAAAAAGAAGAAGTGAGTAACCAGAAAAACTTAGAAAAATGTTTAAAAAGAAGAAATGAGTAACCAGAAAAACTTAGAAAAATGTTTAAAAAGAAGAAATCAGTAACCAGAAAAACTTAGAAAAATGTTTAAAAAGAAGAAATCAGTAACCAGGAAAACTTAGAAAAATGTTTAAAAAGAAGAAATCAGTAACCAGAAAAACTGCGAAAAATGTTTAAAAAGAAGAAATCAGTAACCAGAAAAACTTAGAAAAATGTTTAAAAAGAAGAAGTGAGTAACCAGAAAAACTTAGAAAAATGTTTAAAAAGAAGAAATCAGTAACCAGAAAAACGGCGAAAAATGTTTAAAAAGAAGAAATCAGTAACCAGACAAACTGCGAAAAATGTTTAAAAAGAAGAAATCAGTAACCAGAAAAACTTAGAAAAATGTTTAAAAAGAAGAAATCAGTAACCAGAAAAACTTAGAAAAATGTTTCAAAAGAAGAAGTGAGTAACCAGAAAAACTTAGAAAAATGTTTAAAAAGAAGAAGTGAGTAACCAGAAAAACTTAGAAAAATGTTTAAAAAGAAGAAATCAGTAACCAGAAAAACTTAGAAAAATGTTTAAAAAGAAGAAATCAGTAACCAGAAAAACTGCGAAAAATGTTTAAAAAGAAGAAATCAGTAACCAGGAAAACTTAGAAAAATGTTTAAAAAGAAGAAATGAGTAACCAGGAAAACTTAGAAAAATGTTTAAAAAGAAGAAATGAGTAACCAGGAAAACTTAGAAAAATGTTTAAAAAGAAGAAATCAGTAACCAGAAAAACTTAGAAAAATGTTTAAAAAGAAGAAATCAGTAACCAGAAAAACGGCGAAAAATGTTTAAAAAGAAGAAATGAGTAACCAGAAAAACTTAGAAAAATGTTTAAAAAGAAGAAATCAGTAACCAGAAAAACGGCGAAAAATGTTTAAAAAGAAGAAATCAGTAACCAGAAAAACTTAGAAAAATGTTTAAAAAGAAGAAATGAGTAACCAGAAAAACTTAGAAAAATGTTTAAAAAGAAGAAATCAGTAACCAGAAAAACTTAGAAAAATGTTTAAAAAGAAGAAATGAGTAACCAGAAAAACTTAGAAAAATGTTTAAAAAGAAGAAATCAGTAACCAGAAAAACGGCGAAAAATGTTTAAAAAGAAGAAATCAGTAACCAGAAAAACGGCGAAAAATGTTTAAAAAGAAGAAATCAGTAACCAGACAAACTGCGAAAAATGTTTAAAAAGAAGAAATCAGTAACCAGAAAAACTTAGAAAAATGTTTAAAAAGAAGAAATCAGTAACCAGGAAAACTTGGAAAAAAACACTTAGAAAAATTTTCAGCAAAGTGTGAAAAATATTCTAAGTGTCAGCGGAGGAAAATGCTGCAGCATCGGGAAAGATTCGCAAACTTACACCGAACATGTGCTCCGAAGTGCCGGAGGAATTGGGTGAATTGAGCCCGGCAAATGGCCAGCTGTCGTTTTGTGCCTGCAGCCCGAAAACTTTAACTTTGTCTGTCGCGGAAGTCCGGACCGAGAAAAATCCAAACGGTTTTGACCGGACCGAGTTCCAGACCGATGCAGTCAAATTTGGAATTCAGACCCATTCAGTGCCACTTGTAGTTTTTCCGCAGTGAGGTTGGCGGGGTACCCGGAGATATATGGGAACACGATTTTTAGAACAAAATGGCGGCGCGGGACCGTTCTGAAAGGCATCCGAAAAACGGTTCCACGGGCATAGCACTTTAATGACAGGTATGAGTGCATGCCGGAGAGCTCTTGGAAGTCGAATTTTTGACACTTTGTCAATTTTTTGACAGATTTGACAAACTCTTTCTGTCTGTTCTAAGAGTCAGTCAGAGACTTGTGCGGCGGTCTTTTGACACTATTGGAGGGCGGGCAAACCCCACGTTGACTCCGGCCGTCCCTCCACAGGCGCTCGTGTCCAAAATGAAGGCGAGAGACGCGAGTGGCCTGGTTCCCTTGGGTGTTGCCAAGAAGGCTGCGGGCTGACCGTTGCCTGAGCACTCCCTAAAGCCTCTTGTGATGAGAGCAGACCTCGCCTGCCGCACGACCGGCTCTGGGAGTCGTTGGGCCGCTATTTGTGAATAGTCTGGTCCTCCTCTGCCACCCGGACAAGCGCGATGGCTCTGCCGCCCTGCGGTGCTCGTCACCCAGGTTTGGGGAACACGATACTCGTAACAAAAATAAAAGGCGGCTCGGGACCTGCAGGCGAAAGGGGTCCCGTGGTGCTAAGCACGTCGACTTCGGGTCTCGGTGCAAGCCGGAGAGCTCACGGAAGTCTAAAGTTTTCGGCACGTGGTCGAATCTTTTCAAAGGCTTACCCGGCTCTTTCCGTCCATTCTGAGAGTAAGTCAGAGGCCGGTGCGGAGGTCTCTTGACAATCGGAGGGGGTGGTGGCCCTCCGCAGGCGCTCGTGTCGAAAATGAAGGCGAGAGACGCGAGTGGCCTGGTTCCCCTGGGTGTTGCCAGGAAGGCTGCGGGCTGACCCTTGCCTGAGCACTCCCTAAAGCCTCTTGTGATGAGAGCAGACCTCGCGCGCCGCACGACCGGCTCTGGGAGTCGTTGGGCCGCTATCTGTGAATAGTCGGGTCCTCCTCTGCCACCCGGCCAAGTGCGATGGCTCTGCCGCCCTGCGGTGCTCGTCACGCAGGTATGGGGCACACGATGCTCGTAACAGCAAATAAAGGCGGCTCGGGACCTGCAGGCGAAAGGGGTCCCGTGGTGCTTCGCACGTCGACTTCGGGTCTCGGTGCAAGCCGGAGAGCTCACGGAAGTCTAAAGTTTTCGGCACGTGGTCGAATCTGTTGAAAGGCTTACCCGGCTCTTTCCGTCCATTCTGAGAGTCAGTCAGAGGCCGGTGCGGCGGTCTATTGACGACCGGAGGCTCCCATGGGTGTTGCGATGAGGGTGGAGGGCACAGAACCTTGCCTTAGCACTCCCTAATAAAGCCTCTTGTGAAGAGAGCAGACCTCGCGCGCCGCACGACCGGCTCTGGGAGTCGTTGGGCCGCTATCTGTGAATAGTCGGGTCCTCCTCTGCCACCCGGCCAAGTGCGATGGCTCTGCCGCCCTGCGGTGCTCGTCACGCAGGTATGGGGCACACGATGCTCGTAACAGCAAATAAAGGCGGCTCGGGACCTGCAGGCGAAAGGGGTCCCGTGGTGCTTCGCACGTCGACTTCGGGTCTCGGTGCAAGCCGGAGAGCTCACGGAAGTCTAAAGTTTTCGGCACGTGGTCGAATCTTTTGAAAGGCTTACCCGGCTCTTTCCGTCCATTCTGAGAGTCAGTCAGAGGCCGGTGCGGCGGTCTATTGACGACCGGAGGCTCCCATGGGTGTTGCGATGAGGGTGGAGGGCACAGAACCTTGCCTTAGCACTCCCTAATAAAGCCTCTTGTGAAGAGAGCAGACCTCGCGCGCCGCACGACCGGCTCTGGGAGTCGTTGGGCCGCTATCTGTGAATAGTCGGGTCCTCCTCTGCCACCCGGCCAAGTGCGATG
>NW_027310591.1:32500-45000 GCF_047496795.1 Chiloscyllium punctatum
GTGTGTCTGTCTGGAGTGGCACCGGCGTTGGTGTGAGGCTGAGGGTGGGCGTTCGGTTCCTGGTTAGGGATAGGGAAAGGGTGAGACTTAGCTTTAGTGCTCGTGCCCCCGATTTTGGTAATGTTTGACGTCAATTTTCCAAGGAGGCGAATGCAAGGCTTCAGAGGGACTTTGAGTGTTCGGGGGCGGGGTAGCTCAGCCGGATTTGCCCCGGCGGTTCTGCGGACGGTGTTGACTTCGAGGGCGGACCGGCCCCCGTGTTCAGTCCGAATATCGTGCATTGTTAACGGCGGGAAGTGTTCCAAAAGGGAATGGGATTGAATGTGACTGCTGAAGCCGACTTTGAGACCTGTAACGCGGGTAGCTCAGCCGGATTTGACCCGGCGGTTCTGGCGACGGTCTCGCCTTCGAGGGGGGAGCGCCCCGCGTGTTCAGGCCGAATTTTGTGCATTTCCATCGGCGGGAAGAGGTCCAAACGGGAATGGGATTGAATGTGACTGCTGAAGCCGACATTGAGACCTCTAACGCGGGTAGCTCGGCAGGATTTGACCCGGCGGTTCTGCCGAAGGTCTCACCTTCGAGGGGGGAGCGTCCCGCGTGTTCAGGCCGAATATCGTGCATTGTTAACGGCGGGAAGTGTTCCAAAAGGGAATGGGATTGAATGTGACTGCTGAAGCCGACATTGAGACCTCTAACGCGGGTAGCTCGGCCGGATTTGACCCGGCGGTTCTGGCGACGGTCTCGCCTTCGAGGGGGGAGCGTCCCGCGTGTTCAGGCCGAATTTTGTGCATTTCCATCGGCGGGAAGAGGTCCAAACGGGAATGGGATTGAATGTGACTGCTGAAGCCGACATTGAGACCTCTAACGCGGGTAGCTCGGCCGGATTTGACCCGGCGGTTCTGCCGAAGGTCTCACCTTCGAGGGGGGAGCGTCCCGCGTGTTCAGGCCGAATTTTGTGCATTTCCATCGGCGGGAAGAGGTCCAAACGGGAATGGGATTGAATGTGACTGCTGAAGCCGACATTGAGACCTCTAACGCGGGTAGCTCGGCCGGATTTGACCCGGCGGTTCTGCCGAAGGTCTCACCTTCGAGGGGGGAGCGCCCACCGTGTACAGGCCGATTTTCATGCATTTCCAACCGTGGGAAGGGGTCCGAAAGGGGATGGGGGTGAACGTGACTGCTCAACCCGACTTTGAGACCTGTAACGCGGGTAGCTCAGCCGGATTTGACCCGGCGGTTCTGGCGACGGTCTCGCCTTCGAGGGGGGAGCGTCCCGCGTGTTCAGGCCGAATTTTGTGCATTTCCATCGGCGGGAAGAGGTCCAAACGGGAATGGGATTGAATGTGACTGCTGAAGCCGACATTGAGACCTCTAACGCGGGTAGCTCGGCAGGATTTGACCCGGCGGTTCTGCCGAAGGTCTCACCTTCGAGGGGGGAGCGCCCACCGTGTACAGGCCGATTTTCATGCATTTCCAACCGTGGGAAGGGGGCCGAAAGGGGATGGGGGTGAATGTGACTGCTCAACCCGACTTTGAGGCATCTAACCCGGGTAGCTCAGCCGGGTTTGACCCGGCGGTTCTGCCGACGGCCTCGCCTTCGAGGGGGGAGCGTCCCCCGTGTACAGGCCGATTTTCATGCATTTCGAACCGTGGGAAGTGGCCCAAAAGGGGATGGGAGTGAATGTGACTGCTCAACCCGACTTTGGCGCTTCCGAGCCGGGTAGCTCAGCCGGGTTTGACCCGGCGGTTCTGCCGACGGTCTCGTCTTCGAGGCGGGTGCCTCCCCCGTGTACAGGCCGATTTTCATGCATTTCGTACCGTGGGAAGTGGTCCAAAAGGGAATGGGGGTGGACGTGACTGCTCATACCGACATCGAGACTTGTAAGCCGTGTAGCTCGGCCGGGTTTGATCCGGCGGGTCTGCCGACGGTCTCGTCTTCGAGAGGGGGGCCTCCCCCGTGTACAGGCCGATTTTCGTGCATTTCCAACGGTGGGAAGAGGTTCATAAGGGGATGGGGGTGAATGTGACTGCTCAACCCGACTCTGAGGCTTCTAACCCGGGTAGCTCGGCCGGGTTTGACCCGGCGGTTCTGCCGTCGGTCTCGCCTTCGAGAGGGGCGCCTCCCCCGTGTACAGGCCGATTTTCGTGCATTTCGAACCGTGGGAAGTGGTCCAAAAGGGGATGGGGGTGGACGTGACTGCTCAACCCGACTTTGAGGCTTCTAACCCGGGTAGCTCGGCCGGGTTTGACCCGTCGATTCTGCCGATGGTCTCGTTTTGGAGGGGGGAGCCTCCCCCGTGTTCAGTCCGATTTTCGTGCATTTCGAACCGTGGGAAGTGGCCCAAAAGGGGATGGGAGTGAATGTGACTGCTCATACCGACTTTGGCGCTTCCGAGCCTGGTAGCTCAGCCGGGTTTGATCCGGCGGTTCTGCCGACGGTCTCGTCTTCGAGGCGGCTCCCTCCCCCGTGTACAGGCCGATTTTCATGCATTTGCAACGGTGGGAAGTTGCCCAAAAGGGGATGGGAGTGAATGTGACTGCTCAACCCGACTTTGGCGCTTCCGAGCCTGGTAGCTCAGCCGGGTTTGAACCGGCGGTTCTGCCGACGGTCTCGTCTTCGAGGCGGCTCCCTCCCCCGTGTACAGGCCGATTTTCGTGCATTTCGAACCGTGGGAAGTGGTCCAAAAGGGAATGGGGGTGGACGTGACTGCTCAACCCGACTCTGAGGCTTCTAACCCGGGTAGCTCGGCCGGGTTTGATCCGGCGGTTCTGCCGACGGTCTCGTCTTCGAGGCCGGTGCCTCCCCCGTGTACAGGCCGATTTTCGTGCATTTCCAACGGTGGGAAGTGGTCCAAAAGGGAATGGGGGTGGACGTGTCTGCTCATACCGACTTTGAGACTTGTAAGCCGGGTAGCTCAGCCGGGTTTGTTCCGGCGGTTCTGCCGACGGTCTCGTCATCGAGGGGGGAGCCTCCCCCGTGTCCAGGCCGATTTTCATGCATTTCCAACCGTGGGAAGTGGTCCAAAAGGGAATGGGGGTGAATGTGACTGCTCATACCGACTTTGAGACTTTTAAGCCGGGTAGCTCAGCCGGGTTTGACCCGGCGGTTCTGCCGACGGTCTCGCCTTCGAGGGGGGAGCGTCCCCCGTGTTCAGGCCGAATTTTGTGCATTTCGAACCGTGGGAAGTTGCCCAAAAGTCGATGGGAGTGAATGTGACTGCTCAACCCGACTTTGAGACTTGTAAGCCGGGTAGCTCAGCCGGGTTTGACCCGGCGGTTCTGCCGACGGTCTCGTCTTCGAGGCGGGTGCCTCCCCCGTGTACAGGCCGATTTTCATGCATTTCGTACCGTGGGAAGCGGTCCAAAAGGGGATGGGAGTGAACGTGACTGCTCATACCGACTTTGGCGCTTCCGAGCCGGGTAGCTCAGCCGGGTTTGACCCGGCGGGTCTGCCGACGGTCTCGCCTTCGAGGGGGGAGCGTCCCCCGTGTTCAGGCCGAATCTTGTGCATTTCGAACCGTGGGAAGTTGCCCAAAAGTCGATGGGAGTGAATGTGACTGCTCAACCCGACTTTGAGACTTGTAAGCCGGGTAGCTCAGCCGGGTTTGACCCGGCGGTTCTGCCGACGGTCTCGTCTTCGAGGCCGGTGCCTCCCCCGTGCACAGGCCGATTTTCGTGCATTTCCAACGGTGGGAAGTGGTCCAAAAGGGAATGGGGGTGGACGTGTCTGCTCATACCGACTTTGAGACTTGTAAGCCGGGTAGCTCAGCCGGGTTTGTTCCGGCGGTTCTGCCGACGGTCTCGTCATCGAGGGGGGAGCCTCCCCCGTGTCCAGGCCGATTTTCATGCATTTCCAACCGTGGGAAGTGGTCCAAAAGGGAATGGGGGTGAATGTGACTGCTCATACCGACTTTGAGACTTTTAAGCCGGGTAGCTCGGCCGGGTTTGACCCGGCGGTTCTGCCGTCGGTCTCGCCTTCGAGGCGGGTGCCTCCCCCGTGTACAGGCCGATTTTCGTGCATTTCGAACCGTGGGAAGTGGTCTAAATGTCGATGGGAGTGAACGTGACTGCTCAACCCGACTTTGAGACTTGTAAGCCGGGTAGCTCAGCCAGGTTTGACCCGGCGGTTCTGCCGACGGTCTCGCCTTCGAGGGCGGACCCTCCCCCGTGTACAGGCCGGTTTTCGTGCATTTCGAACCGTGGGAAGTGATCCAAAAGGGAATGGGGGTGAACGTGACTGCCCAACCCGGCTTTGAGACTTGTAAGCCGGGTAGCTCAGCCGGGTTGGACCCGGCGGTTCTGCCGACGGTCTCGACTTCGAGGCGGGTGCCTCCCCCGTGTACAGGCCGATTTTCATGCATTTGCAACGGTGGGAAGTTGCCCAAAAGTCGATGGGAGTGAATGTGACTGCTCAACCCGACTTCGAGACTTGTAAGCCGGGTAGCTCAGCCGGGTTTGACCCGGCGGTTCTGCCGACGGTCTCGCCTTCGAGGGGGGAGCCTCCCCCGTGTACAGGCCGATTTTCGTGCATTTCCAACGGTGGGAACAGGTTCAAAAGGGGATGGGAGTGATTGTGACTGCTCAACCCGACTCTAGGGCTTCTAACCCGGGTAGCCCGGCCGGGTTTGACCCGGCAGTTCTGCCGACGGTCTCGTCTTCGAGGCGGGTGCCTCCCCCGTATACAGGCCGATTTTCATGCATTTCGAACCGTGGGAAGTGGTCCAAAAGGGAATGGGGGTGGACGTGTCTGCTCATACCGACTTTGAGACTTGTAAGCCGGGTAGCTCAGCCGGGTTTGATCCGGCGGTTCTGCCGACGGTCTCGCCTTCGAGGGGGGAGCCTCCCCCGTGTTCAGTCCGATTTCCGTGCATTTCCAACCGTGGGAAGTTGCCCAAAAGGGGATGGGAGTGAATGTGACTGCTCAACCCGACTTTGGCGCTTCCGAGCCGGGTAGCTCAGCCGGGTTTGACCCGGCGGTTCTGCCGACGGTCTCGTCTTCGAGGCGGGTGCCTCCCCCGTGTACAGGCCGATTTTCATGCATTTGGAACCGTGGGAAGTGGTCCAAAAGGGAATGGGGGTGGACGTGACTGCTCATACCGACTTTGAGACTTGTAAGCCGGGTAGCTCAGCCGGGTTTGACCCGGCGGTTCTGCCGACGGTCTCGCCTTCGAGGGGGGAGCCTCCCCCGTGTTCAGTCCGATTTTCGTGCATTTCCCACGGTGGGAAATGGTATCTTTCATTACGGGGACAAGGGTCTGAAGCGGTGAAGTCAGTAACCGGCATAGTTAAGGAAAGGGTTCGAATTTTCTCAACAGTACGAAAAAAGTGAGCAGGGAAGCTAGAGAAGGTGTCAGTGAGTCCCAAACGAGTGAACCGCAAAACTTAGGGAAATGCCCGAAAGCGTTTTAAAGGGTGAAATCGGGAACGAGGAAATGATCGGAAAGTGCCTGAAAGTGCTAAATGAGTAAACAGAAAAACGAAGAAAAATGTTTGAAAAGAAGAAGTGAGTAACCAGGAAAACTTAGAAAAATGTTCAAAACGAAGAAATCAGTAACCAGGAAAACTTAGAAAAATGATCAAAAAGAAGAAATGAGTAACCAGGAAAACTTAGAAAAATGTTTAAAAAGAAGAAATCAGTAACCAGGAAAACTTAGGAAAATGTTTAAAAAGAAGAAATCAGTAACCAGAAAAACGGCGAAAAATGTTTAAAAAGAAGAAATGAGTAACCAGAAAAACTTAGAAAAATGTTTAAAAAGAAGAAATCAGTAACCAGGAAAACTTAGAAAAATGTTTAAAAAGAAGAAATCAGTAACCAGGAAAACTTAGAAAAATGTTTAAAAAGAAGAAATCAGTAACCAGGAAAACTTAGAAAAATGTTATAAAAGAAGAAGTGAGTAACCAGAAAAACTTAGAAAAATGTTTAAAAAGAAGAAATCAGTAACCAGAAAAACTGCGAAAAATGTTTAAAAAGAAGAAATCAGTAACCAGAAAAACGGCGAAAAATGTTTAAAAAGAAGAAATCAGTAACCAGGAAAACTTAGAAAAATGTTTAAAAAGAAGAAGTGAGTAACCAGAAAAACTTAGAAAAATGTTTAAAAAGAAGAAATCAGTAACCAGAAAAACTTAGAAAAATGTTTAAAAAGAAGAAATCAGTAACCAGAAAAACTGCGAAAAATGTTTAAAAAGAAGAAATCAGTAACCAGGAAAACTTAGAAAAATGTTTAAAAAGAAGAAATCAGTAACCAGAAAAACTGCGAAAAATGTTTAAAAAGAAGAAATCAGTAACCAGAAAAACTTAGAAAAATGTTTAAAAAGAAGAAGTGAGTAACCAGAAAAACTTAGAAAAATGTTTAAAAAGAAGAAATCAGTAACCAGAAAAACGGCGAAAAATGTTTAAAAAGAAGAAATCAGTAACCAGACAAACTGCGAAAAATGTTTAAAAAGAAGAAATCAGTAACCAGAAAAACTTAGAAAAATGTTTAAAAAGAAGAAATCAGTAACCAGAAAAACTTAGAAAAATGTTTCAAAAGAAGAAATGAGTAACCAGAAAAACTTAGAAAAATGTTTAAAAAGAAGAAATCAGTAACCAGAAAAACGGCGAAAAATGTTTAAAAAGAAGAAATCAGTAACCAGAAAAACTTAGAAAAATGTTTAAAAAGAAGAAATCAGTAACCAGAAAAACTGCGAAAAATGTTTAAAAAGAAGAAATCAGTAACCAGGAAAACTTAGAAAAATGTTTAAAAAGAAGAAATGAGTAACCAGGAAAACTTAGAAAAATGTTTAAAAAGAAGAAATGAGTAACCAGGAAAACTTAGAAAAATGTTTAAAAAGAAGAAATCAGTAACCAGAAAAACTTAGAAAAATGTTTAAAAAGAAGAAATCAGTAACCAGAAAAACGGCGAAAAATGTTTAAAAAGAAGAAATGAGTAACCAGAAAAACTTAGAAAAATGCTTAAAAAGAAGAAATCAGTAACCAGGAAAACTTAGAAAAATGTTTAAAAAGAAGAAATCAGTAACCAGGAAAACTTAGAAAAATGTTTAAAAAGAAGAAATCAGTAACCAGGAAAACTTAGAAAAATGTTATAAAAGAAGAAGTGAGTAACCAGAAAAACTTAGAAAAATGTTTAAAAAGAAGAAATCAGTAACCAGAAAAACTGCGAAAAATGTTTAAAAAGAAGAAATCAGTAACCAGAAAAACGGCGAAAAATGTTTAAAAAGAAGAAATCAGTAACCAGAAAAACTTAGAAAAATGTTTAAAAAGAAGAAGTGAGTAACCAGAAAAACTTAGAAAAATGTTTAAAAAGAAGAAATGAGTAACCAGAAAAACTTAGAAAAATGTTTAAAAAGAAGAAATCAGTAACCAGAAAAACTTAGAAAAATGTTTAAAAAGAAGAAATCAGTAACCAGGAAAACTTAGAAAAATGTTTAAAAAGAAGAAATCAGTAACCAGAAAAACTGCGAAAAATGTTTAAAAAGAAGAAATCAGTAACCAGAAAAACTTAGAAAAATGTTTAAAAAGAAGAAGTGAGTAACCAGAAAAACTTAGAAAAATGTTTAAAAAGAAGAAATCAGTAACCAGAAAAACGGCGAAAAATGTTTAAAAAGAAGAAATCAGTAACCAGACAAACTGCGAAAAATGTTTAAAAAGAAGAAATCAGTAACCAGAAAAACTTAGAAAAATGTTTAAAAAGAAGAAATCAGTAACCAGAAAAACTTAGAAAAATGTTTCAAAAGAAGAAGTGAGTAACCAGAAAAACTTAGAAAAATGTTTAAAAAGAAGAAGTGAGTAACCAGAAAAACTTAGAAAAATGTTTAAAAAGAAGAAATCAGTAACCAGAAAAACTTAGAAAAATGTTTAAAAAGAAGAAATCAGTAACCAGAAAAACTGCGAAAAATGTTTAAAAAGAAGAAATCAGTAACCAGGAAAACTTAGAAAAATGTTTAAAAAGAAGAAATGAGTAACCAGGAAAACTTAGAAAAATGTTTAAAAAGAAGAAATGAGTAACCAGGAAAACTTAGAAAAATGTTTAAAAAGAAGAAATCAGTAACCAGAAAAACTTAGAAAAATGTTTAAAAAGAAGAAATCAGTAACCAGAAAAACGGCGAAAAATGTTTAAAAAGAAGAAATGAGTAACCAGAAAAACTTAGAAAAATGTTTAAAAAGAAGAAATCAGTAACCAGAAAAACGGCGAAAAATGTTTAAAAAGAAGAAATCAGTAACCAGAAAAACTTAGAAAAATGTTTAAAAAGAAGAAATGAGTAACCAGAAAAACTTAGAAAAATGTTTAAAAAGAAGAAATCAGTAACCAGAAAAACTTAGAAAAATGTTTAAAAAGAAGAAATGAGTAACCAGAAAAACTTAGAAAAATGTTTAAAAAGAAGAAATCAGTAACCAGAAAAACGGCGAAAAATGTTTAAAAAGAAGAAATCAGTAACCAGAAAAACGGCGAAAAATGTTTAAAAAGAAGAAATCAGTAACCAGACAAACTGCGAAAAATGTTTAAAAAGAAGAAATCAGTAACCAGAAAAACTTAGAAAAATGTTTAAAAAGAAGAAATCAGTAACCAGGAAAACTTGGAAAAAAACACTTAGAAAAATTTTCAGCAAAGTGTGAAAAATATTCTAAGTGTCAGCGGAGGAAAATGCTGCAGCATCGGGAAAGATTCGCAAACTTACACCGAACATGTGCTCCGAAGTGCCGGAGGAATTGGGTGAATTGAGCCCGGCAAATGGCCAGCTGTCGTTTTGTGCCTGCAGCCCGAAAACTTTAACTTTGTCTGTCGCGGAAGTCCGGACCGAGAAAAATCCAAACGGTTTTGACCGGACCGAGTTCCAGACCGATGCAGTCAAATTTGGAATTCAGACCCATTCAGTGCCACTTGTAGTTTTTCCGCAGTGAGGTTGGCGGGGTACCCGGAGATATATGGGAACACGATTTTTAGAACAAAATGGCGGCGCGGGACCGTTCTGAAAGGCATCCGAAAAACGGTTCCACGGGCATAGCACTTTAATGACAGGTATGAGTGCATGCCGGAGAGCTCTTGGAAGTCGAATTTTTGACACTTTGTCAATTTTTTGACAGATTTGACAAACTCTTTCTGTCTGTTCTAAGAGTCAGTCAGAGACTTGTGCGGCGGTCTTTTGACACTATTGGAGGGCGGGCAAACCCCACGTTGACTCCGGCCGTCCCTCCACAGGCGCTCGTGTCCAAAATGAAGGCGAGAGACGCGAGTGGCCTGGTTCCCTTGGGTGTTGCCAAGAAGGCTGCGGGCTGACCGTTGCCTGAGCACTCCCTAAAGCCTCTTGTGATGAGAGCAGACCTCGCCTGCCGCACGACCGGCTCTGGGAGTCGTTGGGCCGCTATTTGTGAATAGTCTGGTCCTCCTCTGCCACCCGGACAAGCGCGATGGCTCTGCCGCCCTGCGGTGCTCGTCACCCAGGTTTGGGGAACACGATACTCGTAACAAAAATAAAAGGCGGCTCGGGACCTGCAGGCGAAAGGGGTCCCGTGGTGCTAAGCACGTCGACTTCGGGTCTCGGTGCAAGCCGGAGAGCTCACGGAAGTCTAAAGTTTTCGGCACGTGGTCGAATCTTTTCAAAGGCTTACCCGGCTCTTTCCGTCCATTCTGAGAGTAAGTCAGAGGCCGGTGCGGAGGTCTCTTGACAATCGGAGGGGGTGGTGGCCCTCCGCAGGCGCTCGTGTCGAAAATGAAGGCGAGAGACGCGAGTGGCCTGGTTCCCCTGGGTGTTGCCAGGAAGGCTGCGGGCTGACCCTTGCCTGAGCACTCCCTAAAGCCTCTTGTGATGAGAGCAGACCTCGCGCGCCGCACGACCGGCTCTGGGAGTCGTTGGGCCGCTATCTGTGAATAGTCGGGTCCTCCTCTGCCACCCGGCCAAGTGCGATGGCTCTGCCGCCCTGCGGTGCTCGTCACGCAGGTATGGGGCACACGATGCTCGTAACAGCAAATAAAGGCGGCTCGGGACCTGCAGGCGAAAGGGGTCCCGTGGTGCTTCGCACGTCGACTTCGGGTCTCGGTGCAAGCCGGAGAGCTCACGGAAGTCTAAAGTTTTCGGCACGTGGTCGAATCTGTTGAAAGGCTTACCCGGCTCTTTCCGTCCATTCTGAGAGTCAGTCAGAGGCCGGTGCGGCGGTCTATTGACGACCGGAGGCTCCCATGGGTGTTGCGATGAGGGTGGAGGGCACAGAACCTTGCCTTAGCACTCCCTAATAAAGCCTCTTGTGAAGAGAGCAGACCTCGCGCGCCGCACGACCGGCTCTGGGAGTCGTTGGGCCGCTATCTGTGAATAGTCGGGTCCTCCTCTGCCACCCGGCCAAGTGCGATGGCTCTGCCGCCCTGCGGTGCTCGTCACGCAGG
Organism: Chiloscyllium punctatum; assembly: GCF_047496795.1. NCBI lineage: Eukaryota > Metazoa > Chordata > Chondrichthyes > Orectolobiformes > Hemiscylliidae > Chiloscyllium > Chiloscyllium punctatum. Next base: position 42,877 of record NW_027310591.1, read on the forward strand.
TATGGGGCACACGATGCTCGTAACAGCAAATAAAGGCGGCTCGGGACCTGCAGGCGAAAGGGGTCCCGTGGTGCTTCGCACGTCGACTTCGGGTCTCGGTGCAAGCCGGAGAGCTCACGGAAGTCTAAAGTTTTCGGCACGTGGTCGAATCTTTTGAAAGGCTTACCCGGCTCTTTCCGTCCATTCTGAGAGTCAGTCAGAGGCCGGTGCGGCGGTCTATTGACGACCGGAGGCTCCCATGGGTGTTGCGATGAGGGTGGAGGGCACAGAACCTTGCCTTAGCACTCCCTAATAAAGCCTCTTGTGAAGAGAGCAGACCTCGCGCGCCGCACGACCGGCTCTGGGAGTCGTTGGGCCGCTATCTGTGAATAGTCGGGTCCTCCTCTGCCACCCGGCCAAGTGCGATGGCTCTGCCGCCCTGCGGTGCTCGTCACGCAGGTATGGGGCACACGATGCTCGTAACAGCAAATAAAGGCGGCTCGGGACCTGCAGGCGAAAGGGGTCCCGTGGTGCTTCGCACGTCGACTTCGGGTCTCGGTGCAAGCCGGAGAGCTCACGGAAGTCTAAAGTTTTCGGCACGTGGTCGAATCTTTTGAAAGGCTTACCCGGCTCTTTCCGTCCATTCTGAGAGTCAGTCAGAGGCCGGTGCGGCGGTCTATTGACGACCGGAGGCTCCCATGGGTGTTGCGATGAGGGTGGAGGGCACAGAACCTTGCCTTAGCACTCCCTAATAAAGCCTCTTGTGAAGAGAGCAGACCTCGCGCGCCGCACGACCGGCTCTGGGAGTCGTTGGGCCGCTATCTGTGAATAGTCGGGTCCTCCTCTGCCACCCGGCCAAGTGCGATGGCTCTGCCGCCCTGCGGTGCTCGTCACGCAGGTATGGGGCACACGATGCTCGTAACAGCAAATAAAGGCGGCTCGGGACCTGCAGGCGAAAGGGGTCCCGTGGTGCTTCGCACGTCGACTTCGGGTCTCGGTGCAAGCCGGAGAGCTCACGGAAGTCTAAAGTTTTCGGCACGTGGTCGAATCTTTTGAAAGGCTTACCCGGCTCTTTCCGTCCATTCTGAGAGTCAGTCAGAGGCCGGTGCGGCGGTCTATTGACGACCGGAGGCTCCCATGGGTGTTGCGATGAGGGTGGAGGGCACAGAACCTTGCCTTAGCACTCCCTAATAAAGCCTCTTGTGAAGAGAGCAGACCTCGCGCGCCGCACGACCGGCTCTGGGAGTCGTTGGGCCGCTATCTGTGAATAGTCGGGTCCTCCTCTGCCACCCGGCCAAGTGCGATGGCTCTGCCGCCCTGCGGTGCTCGTCACGCAGGTATGGGGCACACGATGCTCGTAACAGCAAATAAAGGCGGCTCGGGACCTGCAGGCGAAAGGGGTCCCGTGGTGCTTCGCACGTCGACTTCGGGTCTCGGTGCAAGCCGCAGAGCTCACGGAAGTCTAAAGTTTTCGGCACGTGGTCGAATCTTTTGAAAGGCTTACCCGGCTCTTTCCGTCCATTCTGAGAGTCAGTCAGAGGCCGGTGCGGCGGTCTATTGACGACCGGAGGCTCCCATGGGTGTTGCGATGAGGGTGGAGGGCACAGAACCTTGCCTTAGCACTCCCTAATAAAGCCTCTTGTGAAGAGAGCAGACCTCGCGCGCCGCACGACCGGCTCTGGGAGTCGTTGGGCCGCTATCTGTGAATAGTCGGGTCCTCCTCTGCCACCCGGCCAAGTGCGATGGCTCTGCCGCCCTGCGGTGCTCGTCACGCAGGTATGGGGCACACGATGCTCGTAACAGCAAATAAAGGCGGCTCGGGACCTGCAGGCGAAAGGGGTCCCGTGGTGCTTCGCACGTCGACTTCGGGTCTCGGTGCAAGCCGGAGAGCTCACGGAAGTCTAAAGTTTTCGGCACGTGGTCGAATCTTTTGAAAGGCTTACCCGGCTCTTTCCGTCCATTCTGAGAGTCAGTCAGAGGCCGGTGCGGCGGTCTATTGACGACCGGAGGCTCCCATGGGTGTTGCGATGAGGGTGGAGGGCACAGAACCTTGCCTTAGCACTCCCTAATAAAGCCTCTTGTGAAGAGAGCAGACCTCGCGCGCCGCACGACCGGCTCTGGGAGTCGTTGGGCCGCTATCTGTGA
>NW_027310591.1:50000-52500 GCF_047496795.1 Chiloscyllium punctatum
GGGTACGCCCGTTTCCGTTTCAACTTGTCTCGCGAGGGTGGTTTCGGGGCCAGCAGGAGAGCTCGTCGGGGTAGCAGGCCCTGCAGCCGTGGTCACCGCCAAATCGCCACAACTCGAGCAAGTGAAAAAAAAAAGTAACAAATAAGAAAGGATCGTCGGCTTGGGGGTACGCCCGTTTCCGTTTCAACTTGTCTCGCGAGGGTGGTTTCGGGGCCAGCAGGAGAGCTCGTCGGGGTAGCAGGCCCTGCAGCCGTGGTCACCGCCAAACCCCCCACAACTGTTGGGCGCCTACCTGCGCGGGGCAGGAGGACACTTTCCGATTTCAAATCTCCGTTTGCCGAGTCCACCCCGAACGCACGCGGGCGGGCGGGTTCGCATCACCCTTCGTCACAAGGGGCGAAGCCCGTTCCACCGTCTCGTCAGTAGTGCCGACCGGTCTGTGATCGACGAGGGGAGCCACACCAGGTCCGGCCCTGCTGCTTGGCGGCACCGCGTCGTCGGGAGCTCGCGACAGACGGAGGGTTTCGGTGTACTCTCCAGCCACGGGAAACGAAGCCGGTGATGCAGGCGCCGGTCTTTCGCTCCCAAATCGGCTGGGTTTACATCGTTGCTATCTAGTCACGCTCCCTTCAAACCCGACGGGGTACCTATTCCCCTCACCCGTCTGTGCGTATACAGCCTCTTTGCACTTGCGGGATGGGGGTGGTGGTTTAAAGACTCTCGAGTTGCCGCCCGTCGGTCTCCGAGCTCCGTGCAGTAGTGATCCCCAGCGAACTGCCAGCAGGGCGAACGAGCGATCCCGCTCTCGGTCGGGGCGCCTGGCGTCGATCGGTGGTCGGTGGCTTGCGGGCAAGCTGCGCTGTGAGTGTGGGAACGAGTATGACGAGCCGTTGCCGCGACTCCCAGTCCACCTCGGCGGTGGCTGGGCCGGGCGGGCGTCTGCTCGGGCGAGTGCCGCCCCCGCCTCCTCGCAGGAAGTCCGCTCGCCGACACGCCGCCACGTGCACGCGTCAGTGACGCTGCCGAACCGATGGCCGGTGCCCGTTCCCGCCTCTGCTTTTCCTAGGGCAAAGCTGCTGCACGCCTCGTGATACTAGGCGGGCGACATGGTGGCGGTGATCCTGCCTCCGTCGCTGCGGTGCGTTGGGGCACGCATCGCCTCTTGGGCGCCCTGTCCTCCTCCCCCCAATAGACGTATGTTTCTGCGGGCCGCACCAGGATGGTGCTCCCCATCGCTTCACGCCACCCTGCTCCGCCCGCACGCCGGCGTGCAGGTGGCTGTAGCTCAAGGTGGGGAGCGTATGTGCGGTCCGGGTCGCTTTCCTCTGGCGAGGGAGAGACCTAAAACAAACTCAGACAACTCTTGACGGTGGATCACTCGGCTCGTGCGTCGATGACGAACGCAGCTAGCTGCGAGAATTAATGTGAATTGCAGGACACATTGATCATCGACACTTTGAACGCACTTTGCGGCCCCGGGTTCTTCCCGGGGCCACGCCTGTCTGAGGGTCGTTTGGCAATCAATCGCACTCGCCTTGGCTGGCGAGAGCGCGGCTGGGGTGTCGCAGAGGACCCGTCCTCTTTGTCCCCCTAAGTTCAGACTCCGGAGCCCTCCGGCGTCGGAGCGCTTGGCCTTTCCCCCCCACCCTGCACATTCCGTTCGTCAGGCTCGACGCCATCCCCCCCGCCGGGGAGCGCGGCCTGGCGTCCGTCTGTGTCGTGGCAGTGGGGCCAGCACGGCTGTCACCGGTCCCAGAATGGCTGTCGGTGGTTCACACTGTGTGTGTGTGCCAACCCTCCTGGTCTCTGGGACACGGAGCTGCCACGAAGTGTTGAGCCTCCAGTGGGGGGTCTGCCTAAGCTCTGCACGTCCGCATTGGGTCCGTCTCTCGGTTGGCTGGCAGTGGAAAGAGTGAAGGGAGCCGCGGAGGTCCGGTGCTGGTGCGCCGCCGGCCTGACCGTGGAGCTCGCCGGTTTGACACGCTGACCCGACTCGATGGTTGATCGATTGAGAGTGCTGGGAGCTGCAGGCCGCCCGCTGCTGCAGCCGCCCGTCTCGTGGTTCGTCCTCGGCCTTAAGTGGCCGGCGGGGCGTCTGATCCTGTCTCCCCTGCTGGCGCCGAGTGCCTGGCCGAGGGAGGAGGTTTTCGTCGAACGCTGTGACTTGGACGGTCGCACGCGCGTGGATCGCTGGCTCTTGGCTCTCCCGTTCAGTCCGCACGTTTTCCGCTCCGTCCTGCCACCGGTCTCGGGAGGTACGGAGGGGTTGGCGGGCGTGGTGTGTGCTCCGTCACCGTGCAGGCACACCTACCACGCCGTCGGCCGACCCCCGCACGGTCCTCCTGGCCATCGGGAGGACGGCGGAACGTCGGGCTGTCGGGGGCCAAGTCGCCAGAAGGCCACCGCTGTGTCTTCCGTACCCTGTCACCGTCGGCGTGCCTTCCTCAACTCGTCCGGCTCGGGGCCGCTGGGTTCAGGAGCGGCGTCGCCCGCCGGCCCC
>NW_027310591.1:60000-62334 GCF_047496795.1 Chiloscyllium punctatum
ATTTGACCCGGCGGTTCTGGCGACGGTCTCGCCTTCGAGGGGGGAGCGTCCCGCGTGTTCAGGCCGAATTTTGTGCATTTCCATCGGCGGGAAGAGGTCCAAACGGGAATGGGATTGAATGTGACTGCTGAAGCCGACATTGAGACCTCTAACGCGGGTAGCTCGGCAGGATTTGACCCGGCGGTTCTGCCGAAGGTCTCACCTTCGAGGGGGGAGCGCCCACCGTGTACAGGCCGATTTTCATGCATTTCCAACCGTGGGAAGGGGGCCGAAAGGGGATGGGGGTGAATGTGACTGCTCAACCCGACTTTGAGGCATCTAACCCGGGTAGCTCAGCCGGGTTTGACCCGGCGGTTCTGCCGACGGCCTCGCCTTCGAGGGGGGAGCGTCCCCCGTGTACAGGCCGATTTTCATGCATTTCGAACCGTGGGAAGTGGCCCAAAAGGGGATGGGAGTGAATGTGACTGCTCAACCCGACTTTGGCGCTTCCGAGCCGGGTAGCTCAGCCGGGTTTGACCCGGCGGTTCTGCCGACGGTCTCGTCTTCGAGGCGGGTGCCTCCCCCGTGTACAGGCCGATTTTCATGCATTTCGTACCGTGGGAAGTGGTCCAAAAGGGAATGGGGGTGGACGTGACTGCTCATACCGACATCGAGACTTGTAAGCCGTGTAGCTCGGCCGGGTTTGATCCGGCGGGTCTGCCGACGGTCTCGTCTTCGAGAGGGGGGCCTCCCCCGTGTACAGGCCGATTTTCGTGCATTTCCAACGGTGGGAAGAGGTTCATAAGGGGATGGGGGTGAATGTGACTGCTCAACCCGACTCTGAGGCTTCTAACCCGGGTAGCTCGGCCGGGTTTGACCCGGCGGTTCTGCCGTCGGTCTCGCCTTCGAGAGGGGCGCCTCCCCCGTGTACAGGCCGATTTTCGTGCATTTCGAACCGTGGGAAGTGGTCCAAAAGGGGATGGGGGTGGACGTGACTGCTCAACCCGACTTTGAGGCTTCTAACCCGGGTAGCTCGGCCGGGTTTGACCCGTCGATTCTGCCGATGGTCTCGTTTTGGAGGGGAGAGCCTCCCCCGTGTTCAGTCCGATTTTCGTGCATTTCGAACCGTGGGAAGTGGCCCAAAAGGGGATGGGAGTGAATGTGACTGCTCATACCGACTTTGGCGCTTCCGAGCCTGGTAGCTCAGCCGGGTTTGATCCGGCGGTTCTGCCGACGGTCTCGTCTTCGAGGCGGCTCCCTCCCCCGTGTACAGGCCGATTTTCATGCATTTGCAACGGTGGGAAGTTGCCCAAAAGGGGATGGGAGTGAATGTGACTGCTCAACCCGACTTTGGCGCTTCCGAGCCTGGTAGCTCAGCCGGGTTTGAACCGGCGGTTCTGCCGACGGTCTCGTCTTCGAGGCGGCTCCCTCCCCCGTGTACAGGCCGATTTTCGTGCATTTCGAACCGTGGGAAGTGGTCCAAAAGGGAATGGGGGTGGACGTGACTGCTCAACCCGACTCTGAGGCTTCTAACCCGGGTAGCTCGGCCGGGTTTGATCCGGCGGTTCTGCCGACGGTCTCGTCTTCGAGGCCGGTGCCTCCCCCGTGTACAGGCCGATTTTCGTGCATTTCCAACGGTGGGAAGTGGTCCAAAAGGGAATGGGGGTGGACGTGTCTGCTCATACCGACTTTGAGACTTGTAAGCCGGGTAGCTCAGCCGGGTTTGTTCCGGCGGTTCTGCCGACGGTCTCGTCATCGAGGGGGGAGCCTCCCCCGTGTCCAGGCCGATTTTCATGCATTTCCAACCGTGGGAAGTGGTCCAAAAGGGAATGGGGGTGAATGTGACTGCTCATACCGACTTTGAGACTTTTAAGCCGGGTAGCTCAGCCGGGTTTGACCCGGCGGTTCTGCCGACGGTCTCGCCTTCGAGGGGGGAGCGTCCCCCGTGTTCAGGCCGAATTTTGTGCATTTCGAACCGTGGGAAGTTGCCCAAAAGTCGATGGGAGTGAATGTGACTGCTCAACCCGACTTTGAGACTTGTAAGCCGGGTAGCTCAGCCGGGTTTGACCCGGCGGTTCTGCCGACGGTCTCGTCTTCGAGGCGGGTGCCTCCCCCGTGTACAGGCCGATTTTCATGCATTTCGTACCGTGGGAAGCGGTCCAAAAGGGGATGGGAGTGAACGTGACTGCTCATACCGACTTTGGCGCTTCCGAGCCGGGTAGCTCAGCCGGGTTTGACCCGGCGGGTCTGCCGACGGTCTCGCCTTCGAGGGGGGAGCGTCCCCCGTGTTCAGGCCGAATCTTGTGCATTTCGAACCGTGGGAAGTTGCCCAAAAGTCGATGGGAGTGAATGTGA
>NW_027310592.1:0-17500 GCF_047496795.1 Chiloscyllium punctatum
ACTGGAGCTGGAATTACCGCGGCTGCTGGCACCAGACTTGCCCTCCAATAGATCCTCGTTAAAGGATTTAAAGTGTACTCATTCCAATTACAGGGCCTCGAAAGAGTCCTGTATTGTTATTTTTCGTCACTACCTCCCCGAGTCGGGAGTGGGTAATTTGCGCGCCTGCTGCCTTCCTTGGATGTGGTAGCCGTTTCTCAGGCTCCCTCTCCGGAATCGAACCCTGATTCCCCGTTACCCGTGGTCACCATGGTAGGCACAGAAAGTACCATCGAAAGTTGATAGGGCAGACATTCGAATGTGTCATCACCGTCACGAGGACGTTCGATCTGCCCGAGGTTATCTAGAGTCACCAAAGCTGCCGGGCGAGCCCGGATTGGTTTTGGTCTGATAAATGCACGCATCCCCGCATGGGTCAGCGCTCGTTTGCATGTATTAGCTCTAGAATTACCACAGTTATCCAAGTAACGGTTGGAGCGATCAAAGGAACCATAACTGATTTAATGAGCCATTCGCAGTTTCACTGTACCGTCCGTGAGTACTTAGACATGCATGGCTTAATCTTTGAGACAAGCATATGCTACTGGCAGGATCAACCAGGTAGCTGAACCCAAAGGACTGTCCACCGGCCGACAGGCGCCCGTGCCTCCCCCCTCGGAGGTCAACCTGGCGCCGGGTTCAACTATTAGATAACTCAGCCTCTCGTCTGACCGCGAAAGCGAGACACCCCGGTACCGACGGGTCAGACGGAGCTTCACCCTCGCCGATGAAAGGGTGTGAGAGCACACGCCAGCCGAAACCAGCCGTGTGCGCGCGAGCTCAGAGGAGAGAGTGGGAGCTCCACCTCCCTGGCTCCTCTCCCCGCCTCGCAACCACAGTGCTGAGAGAAATGGAATTCCGACACGCAAGGGAAAACGGAGAGACGGCAAGTGCCCCCCACATAAAGCCTCGCTCCAGGAGCGAGGGCAGTGCGCGGGCAAGCACGTTACCGGGACTCGCAACCCAAACGCTCGATTTCACACCACTGCCTCGGCAAAGCTGCGGCTTCTCGGCTTCACCTCGCAACGGGGGTGAACGCACAATTCGGAGGCAGGGGGGTGCCAACTCTCCCCACCCTGCCGTGCTCTCCTCTTAATTTCTTTTCGTGGTGGACGCGTCCGGGGTGAACGGGGAAGAACCACTCGGCCTGGAGCACCAGCCCCTTATCAGGAAAGCTGGCCCGCCAAGGGACCTCCCACACCGGACGGTCCGCGCCAGATCGATCGAGGTGTGGACCGCAGCGAGGTCGCCCCTCGCACCACGCTCGCAGGTCCGGGTTGGAATCCTGGGTGACGAGCACCGCAGGGCGGCAGAGCCATCGCACTTAGCCGGGTGGCAGAGGAGGACCAGACTATTCACATATAGCGGCCCAACGACTCCCAGAGCCGGTCGTGCGGCGCGCGAGGTCTGCTCTCTTCACAAGAGGCTTTATTAGGGAGTGCTAAGGCAAGGTTCTGTGCCCTCCACCCTCATCGCAACACCCATGGGAGCCTCCGGTCGTCAATAGACCGCCGCACCGGCCTCTGACTGACTCTCAGAATGGACGGAAAGAGCCGGGTAAGCCTTTCAAAAGATTCGACCACGTGCCGAAAACTTTAGACTTCCGTGAGCTCTCCGGCTTGCACCGAGACCCGAAGTCGACGTGCTAAGCACCACGGGACCCCTTTCGCCTGCAGGTCCCGAGCCGCCTTTATTTGCTGTTACGAGCATCGTGTGCCCCATACCTGCGTGACAAGCACCGCAGGGCGGCAGAGCCATCGCACTTAGCCGGGTGGCAGAGGAGGACCAGACTATTCACAGATAGCGGCCCAACGACTCCCAGAGCCGGTCGTGCGGCGCGCGAGGTCTGCTCTCTTCACAAGAGGCTTTATTAGGGAGTGCTAAGGCAAGGTTCTGTGCCCTCCACCCTCATCGCAACACCCATGGGAGCCTCCGGTCGTCAATAGACCGCCGCACCGGCCTCTGACTGACTCTCAGAATGGACGGAAAGAGCCGGGTAAGCCTTTCAAAAGATTCGACCACGTGCCGAAAACTTTAGACTTCCGTGAGCTCTCCGGCTTGCACCGAGACCCGAAGTCGACGTGCTAAGCACCACGGGACCCCTTTCGCCTGCAGGTCCCGAGCCGCCTTTATTTGCTGTTACGAGCATCGTGTGCCCCATACCTGCGTGACAAGCACCGCAGGGCGGCAGAGCCATCGCACTTGGCCGGGTGGCAGAGGAGGACCCGACTATTCACAGATAGCGGCCCAACGACTCCCAGAGCCGGTCGTGCGGTGCGCGAGGTCTGCTCTCTTCACAAGAGGCTTTATTAGGGAGTGCTAAGGCAAGGTTCTGTGCCCTCCACCCTCATCGCAACACCCATGGGAGCCTCCGGTCGTCAATAGACCGCCGCACCGGCCTCTGACTGACTCTCAGAATGGACGGAAAGAGCCGGGTAAGCCTTTCAAAAGATTCGACCACGTGCCGAAAACTTTAGACTTCCGTGAGCTCTCCGGCTTGCACCGAGACCCGAAGTCGACGTGCGAAGCACCACGGGACCCCTTTCGCCTGCAGGTCCCGAGCCGCCTTTATTTGCTGTTACGAGCATCGTGTGCCCCATACCTGCGTGACGAGCACCGCAGGGCGGCAGAGCCATCGCACTTGGCCGGGTGGCAGAGGAGGACCAGACTATTCACAGATAGCGGCCCAACGACTCCCAGAGCCGGTCGTGCGGCGCGCGAGGTCTGCTCTCTTCACAAGAGGCTTTATTAGGGAGTGCTAAGGCAAGGTTCTGTGCCCTCCACCCTCATCGCAACACCCATGGGAGCCTCCGGTCGTCAATAGACCGCCGCACCGGCCTCTGACTGACTCTCAGAATGGACGGAAAGAGCCGGGTAAGCCTTTCAAAAGATTCGACCACGTGCCGAAAACTTTAGACTTCCGTGAGCTCTCCGGCTTGCACCGAGACCCGAAGTCGACGTGCTAAGCACCACGGGACCCCTTTCGCCTGCAGGTCCCGAGCCGCCTTTATTTGCTGTTACGAGCATCGTGTGCCCCATACCTGCGTGACGAGCACCGCAGGGCGGCAGAGCCATCGCACTTGGCCGGGTGGCAGAGGAGGACCAGACTATTCACAGATAGCGGCCCAACGACTCCCAGAGCCGGTCGTGCGGCGCGCGAGGTCTGCTCTCTTCACAAGAGGCTTTATTAGGGAGTGCTAAGGCAAGGTTCTGTGCCCTCCACCCTCATCGCAACACCCATGGGAGCCTCCGGTCGTCAATAGACCGCCGCACCGGCCTCTGACTGACTCTCAGAATGGACGGAAAGAGCCGGGTAAGCCTTTCAAAAGATTCGACCACGTGCCGAAAACTTTAGACTTCCGTGAGCTCTCCGGCTTGCACCGAGACCCGAAGTCGACGTGCTAAGCACCACGGGACCCCTTTCGCCTGCAGGTCCCGAGCCGCCTTTATTTGCTGTTACGAGCATCGTGTGCCCCATACCTGCGTGACGAGCACCGCAGGGCGGCAGAGCCATCGCACTTGGCCGGGTGGCAGAGGAGGACCAGACTATTCACAGATAGCGGCCCAACGACTCCCAGAGCCGGTCGTGCGGCGCGCGAGGTCTGCTCTCATCACAAGAGGCTTTAGGGAGTGCTCAGGCAAGGGTCAGCCCGCAGCCTTCCTGGCAACACCCAGGGGAACCAGGCCACTCGCGTCTCTCGCCTTCATTTTCGACACGAGCGCCTGCGGAGGGCCACCACCCCCTCCGATTGTCAAGAGACCTCCGCACCGGCCTCTGACTTACTCTCAGAATGGACGGAAAGAGCCGGGTAAGCCTTTGAAAAGATTCGACCACGTGCCGAAAACTTTAGACTTCCGTGAGCTCTCCGGCTTGCACCGAGACCCGAAGTCGACGTGCTTAGCACCACGGGACCCCTTTCGCCTGCAGGTCCCGAGCCGCCTTTTATTTTTGTTACGAGTATCGTGTTCCCCAAACCTGGGTGACGAGCACCGCAGGGCGGCAGAGCCATCGCGCTTGTCCGGGTGGCAGAGGAGGACCAGACTATTCACAAATAGCGGCCCAACGACTCCCAGAGCCGGTCGTGCGGCAGGCGAGGTCTGCTCTCATCACAAGAGGCTTTAGGGAGTGCTCAGGCAACGGTCAGCCCGCAGCCTTCTTGGCAACACCCAAGGGAACCAGGCCACTCGCGTCTCTCGCCTTCATTTTGGACACGAGCGCCTGTGGAGGGACGGCCGGAGTCAACGTGGGGTTTGCCCGCCCTCCAATAGTGTCAAAAGACCGCCGCACAAGTCTCTGACTGACTCTTAGAACAGACAGAAAGAGTTTGTCAAATCTGTCAAAAAATTGACAAAGTGTCAAAAATTCGACTTCCAAGAGCTCTCCGGCATGCACTCATACCTGTCATTAAAGTGCTATGCCCGTGGAACCGTTTTTCGGATGCCTTTCAGAACGGTCCCGCGCCGCCATTTTGTTCTAAAAATCGTGTTCCCATATATCTCCGGGTACCCCGCCAACCTCACTGCGGAAAAACTACAAGTGGCACTGAATGGGTCTGAATTCCAAATTTGACTGCATCGGTCTGGAACTCGGTCCGGTCAAAACCGTTTGGATTTTTCTCGGTCCGGACTTCCGCGACAGACAAAGTTAAAGTTTTCGGGCTGCAGGCACAAAACGACAGCTGGCCATTTGCCGGGCTCAATTCACCCAATTCCTCCGGCACTTCGGAGCACATGTTCGGTGTAAGTTTGCGAATCTTTCCCGATGCTGCAGCATTTTCCTCCGCTGACACTTAGAATATTTTTCACACTTTGCTGAAAATTTTTCTAAGTGTTTTTTTCCAAGTTTTCCTGGTTACTGATTTCTTCTTTTTAAACATTTTTCTAAGTTTTTCTGGTTACTGATTTCTTCTTTTTAAACATTTTTCGCAGTTTGTCTGGTTACTGATTTCTTCTTTTTAAACATTTTTCGCCGTTTTTCTGGTTACTGATTTCTTCTTTTTAAACATTTTTCGCCGTTTTTCTGGTTACTCATTTCTTCTTTTTAAACATTTTTCTAAGTTTTTCTGGTTACTGATTTCTTCTTTTTAAACATTTTTCTAAGTTTTTCTGGTTACTCATTTCTTCTTTTTAAACATTTTTCTAAGTTTTTCTGGTTACTCACTTCTTCTTTTTAAACATTTTTCTAAGTTTTTCTGGTTACTGATTTCTTCTTTTTAAACATTTTTCGCCGTTTTTCTGGTTACTGATTTCTTCTTTTTAAACATTTTTCGCCGTTTTTCTGGTTACTGATTTCTTCTTTTTAAACATTTTTCTAAGTTTTTCTGGTTACTCATTTCTTCTTTTTAAACATTTTTCTAAGTTTTTCTGGTTACTGATTTCTTCTTTTTAAACATTTTTCTAAGTTTTTCTGGTTACTCATTTCTTCTTTTTAAACATTTTTCTAAGTTTTCCTGGTTACTCACTTCTTCTTTTTAAACATTTTTCTAAGTTTTTCTGGTTACTGATTTCTTCTTTTTAAACATTTTTCTAAGTTTTTCTGGTTACTCATTTCTTCTTTTTAAACATTTTTCTAAGTTTTTCTGGTTACTGACTTCTTCTTTTTAAACATTTTTCGCAGTTTGTCTGGTTACTGATTTCTTCTTTTTAAACATTTTTCGCCGTTTTTCTGGTTACTGATTTCTTCTTTTTAAACATTTTTCTAAGTTTTTCTGGTTACTCACTTCTTCTTTTTAAACATTTTTCTAAGTTTTCCTGGTTACTGATTTCTTCTTTTTAAACATTTTTCTAAGTTTTTCTGGTTACTGATTTCTTCTTTTTAAACATTTTTCTAAGTTTTTCTGGTTACTGATTTCTTCTTTTTAAACATTTTTCGCAGTTTGTCTGGTTAATGATTTCTTCTTTTTAAACATTTTTCTAAGTTTGTCTGGTTACTGATTTCTTCTTTTTAAACATTTTTCTAAGTTTTTCTGGTTACTCACTTCTTCTTTTTAAACATTTTTCTAAGTTTTCCTGGTTACTCATTTCTTCTTTTTAAACATTTTTCGCAGTTTTTCTGGTTACTGATTTCTTCTTTTTAAACATTTTTCTAAGTTTTCCTGGTTACTGATTTCTTCTTTTTAAACATTTTTCTAAGTTTTTCTGGTTACTGATTTCTTCTTTTTAAACATTTTTCTAAGTTTTTCTGGTTACTGATTTCTTCTTTTTAAACATTTTTCTAAGTTTTTCTGGTTACTCACTTCTTCTTTTTAAACATTTTTCTAAGTTTTTCTGGTTACTCACTTCTTCTTTTGAAACATTTTTCTAAGTTTTTCTGGTTACTGATTTCTTCTTTTTAAACATTTTTCTAAGTTTTTCTGGTTACTGATTTCTTCTTTTTAAACATTTTTCGCAGTTTGTCTGGTTACTGATTTCTTCTTTTTAAACATTTTTCGCCGTTTTTCTGGTTACTGATTTCTTCTTTTTAAACATTTTTCTAAGTTTTTCTGGTTACTCACTTCTTCTTTTTAAACATTTTTCTAAGTTTTTCTGGTTACTGATTTCTTCTTTTTAAACATTTTTCGCAGTTTTTCTGGTTACTGATTTCTTCTTTTTAAACATTTTTCTAAGTTTTTCTGGTTACTGATTTCTTCTTTTTAAACATTTTTCTAAGTTTTTCTGGTTACTCACTTCTTCTTTTTAAACATTTTTCTAAGTTTTCCTGGTTACTGATTTCTTCTTTTTAAACATTTTTCGCAGTTTGTCTGGTTACTGATTTCTTCTTTTTAAACATTTTTCGCAGTTTTTCTGGTTACTGATTTCTTCTTTTTAAACATTTTTCTAAGTTTTTCTGGTTACTGATTTCTTCTTTTTAAACATTTTTCTAAGTTTTTCTGGTTACTGATTTCTTCTTTTTAAACATTTTTCTAAGTTTTTCTGGTTACTCACTTCTTCTTTTTAAACATTTTTCTAAGTTTTTCTGGTTACTCACTTCTTCTTTTGAAACATTTTTCTAAGTTTTTCTGGTTACTGATTTCTTCTTTTTAAACATTTTTCGCAGTTTGTCTGGTTACTGATTTCTTCTTTTTAAACATTTTTCGCCGTTTTTCTGGTTACTGATTTCTTCTTTTTAAACATTTTTCTAAGTTTTTCTGGTTACTCACTTCTTCTTTTTAAACATTTTTCTAAGTTTTTCTGGTTACTGATTTCTTCTTTTTAAACATTTTTCGCAGTTTTTCTGGTTACTGATTTCTTCTTTTTAAACATTTTTCTAAGTTTTTCTGGTTACTGATTTCTTCTTTTTAAACATTTTTCTAAGTTTTTCTGGTTACTCACTTCTTCTTTTTAAACATTTTTCTAAGTTTTCCTGGTTACTGATTTCTTCTTTTTAAACATTTTTCGCAGTTTGTCTGGTTACTGATTTCTTCTTTTTAAACATTTTTCGCAGTTTTTCTGGTTACTGATTTCTTCTTTTTAAACATTTTTCTAAGTTTTTCTGGTTACTGATTTCTTCTTTTTAAACATTTTTCTAAGTTTTTCTGGTTACTCACTTCTTCTTTTTAAACATTTTTCTAAGTTTTTCTGGTTACTCACTTCTTCTTTTGAAACATTTTTCTAAGTTTTTCTGGTTACTGATTTCTTCTTTTTAAACATTTTTCGCAGTTTGTCTGGTTACTGATTTCTTCTTTTTAAACATTTTTCGCCGTTTTTCTGGTTACTGATTTCTTCTTTTTAAACATTTTTCTAAGTTTTTCTGGTTACTCACTTCTTCTTTTTAAACATTTTTCTAAGTTTTTCTGGTTACTGATTTCTTCTTTTTAAACATTTTTCGCAGTTTTTCTGGTTACTGATTTCTTCTTTTTAAACATTTTTCTAAGTTTTTCTGGTTACTGATTTCTTCTTTTTAAACATTTTTCTAAGTTTTTCTGGTTACTGACTTCTTCTTTTTAAACATTTTTCTAAGTTTTCCTGGTTACTGATTTCTTCTTTTTAAACATTTTTCGCAGTTTGTCTGGTTACTGATTTCTTCTTTTTAAACATTTTTCGCAGTTTTTCTGGTTACTGATTTCTTCTTTTTAAACATTTTTCTAAGTTTTTCTGGTTACTGATTTCTTCTTTTTAAACATTTTTCTAAGTTTTTCTGGTTACTCACTTCTTCTTTTTAAACATTTTTCTAAGTTTTTCTGGTTACTCACTTCTTCTTTTGAAACATTTTTCTAAGTTTTTCTGGTTACTGATTTCTTCTTTTTAAACATTTTTCTAAGTTTTTCTGGTTACTGATTTCTTCTTTTTAAACATTTTTCGCAGTTTGTCTGGTTACTGATTTCTTCTTTTTAAACATTTTTCGCCGTTTTTCTGGTTACTGATTTCTTCTTTTTAAACATTTTTCTAAGTTTTTCTGGTTACTCACTTCTTCTTTTTAAACATTTTTCTAAGTTTTTCTGGTTACTGATTTCTTCTTTTTAAACATTTTTCGCAGTTTTTCTGGTTACTGATTTCTTCTTTTTAAACATTTTTCTAAGTTTTTCTGGTTACTGATTTCTTCTTTTTAAACATTTTTCTAAGTTTTTCTGGTTACTCACTTCTTCTTTTTAAACATTTTTCTAAGTTTTCCTGGTTACTGATTTCTTCTTTTTAAACATTTTTCGCAGTTTGTCTGGTTACTGATTTCTTCTTTTTAAACATTTTTCGCAGTTTTTCTGGTTACTGATTTCTTCTTTTTAAACATTTTTCTAAGTTTTTCTGGTTACTCACTTCTTCTTTTATAACATTTTTCTAAGTTTTCCTGGTTACTGATTTCTTCTTTTTAAACATTTTTCTAAGTTTTCCTGGTTACTGATTTCTTCTTTTTAAACATTTTTCTAAGTTTTTCTGGTTACTCATTTCTTCTTTTTAAACATTTTTCGCAGTTTTTCTGGTTACTGATTTCTTCTTTTTAAACATTTTCCTAAGTTTTCCTGGTTACTGATTTCTTCTTTTTAAACATTTTTCTAAGTTTTCCTGGTTACTCATTTCTTCTTTTTGATCATTTTTCTAAGTTTTCCTGGTTACTGATTTCTTCGTTTTGAACATTTTTCTAAGTTTTCCTGGTTACTCACTTCTTCTTTTCAAACATTTTTCTTCGTTTTTCTGTTTACTCATTTAGCACTTTCAGGCACTTTCCGATCATTTCCTCGTTCCCGATTTCACCCTTTAAAACGCTTTCGGGCATTTCCCTAAGTTTTGCGGTTCACTCGTTTGGGACTCACTGACACCTTCTCTAGCTTCCCTGCTCACTTTTTTCGTACTGTTGAGAAAATTCGAACCCTTTCCTTAACTATGCCGGTTACTGACTTCACCGCTTCAGACCCTTGTCCCCGTAATGAAAGATACCATTTCCCACCGTGGGAAATGCACGAAAATCGGACTGAACACGGGGGAGGCTCCCCCCTCGAAGGCGAGACCGTCGGCAGAACCGCCGGGTCAAACCCGGCTGAGCTACCCGGCTTACAAGTCTCAAAGTCGGTATGAGCAGTCACGTCCACCCCCATTCCCTTTTGGACCACTTCCCACGGTTCCAAATGCATGAAAATCGGCCTGTACACGGGGGAGGCACCCGCCTCGAAGACGAGACCGTCGGCAGAACCGCCGGGTCAAACCCGGCTGAGCTACCCGGCTCGGAAGCGCCAAAGTCGGGTTGAGCAGTCACATTCACTCCCATCCCCTTTTGGGCAACTTCCCACGGTTGGAAATGCATGGAAATCGGACTGAACACGGGGGAGGCTCCCCCCTCGAAGGCGAGACCGTCGGCAGAACCGCCGGATCAAACCCGGCTGAGCTACCCGGCTTACAAGTCTCAAAGTCGGTATGAGCAGACACGTCCACCCCCATTCCCTTTTGGACCACTTCCCACGGTTCGAAATGCATGAAAATCGGCCTGTATACGGGGGAGGCACCCGCCTCGAAGACGAGACCGTCGGCAGAACCGCCGGGTCAAACCCGGCTGAGCTACCCGGCTCGGAAGCGCCAAAGTCGGGTTGAGCAGTCACATTCACTCCCATCCCCTTTTGGGCAACTTCCCACGGTTGGAAATGCATGGAAATCGGACTGAACACGGGGGAGGCTCCCCCCTCGAAGGCGAGACCGTCGGCAGAACCGCCGGATCAAACCCGGCTGAGCTACCCGGCTTACAAGTCTCAAAGTCGGTATGAGCAGACACGTCCACCCCCATTCCCTTTTGGACCACTTCCCACGGTTCGAAATGCATGAAAATCGGCCTGTATACGGGGGAGGCACCCGCCTCGAAGACGAGACCGTCGGCAGAACCGCCGGGTCAAACCCGGCCGGGCTACCCGGGTTAGAAGCCCTAGAGTCGGGTTGAGCAGTCACAATCACTCCCATCCCCTTTTGAACCTGTTCCCACCGTTGGAAATGCACGAAAATCGGCCTGTACACGGGGGAGGCTCCCCCCTCGAAGGCGAGACCGTCGGCAGAACCGCCGGGTCAAACCCGGCTGAGCTACCCGGCTTACAAGTCTCGAAGTCGGGTTGAGCAGTCACATTCACTCCCATCGACTTTTGGGCAACTTCCCACCGTTGCAAATGCATGAAAATCGGCCTGTACACGGGGGAGGCACCCGCCTCGAAGTCGAGACCGTCGGCAGAACCGCCGGGTCCAACCCGGCTGAGCTACCCGGCTTACAAGTCTCAAAGCCGGGTTGGGCAGTCACGTTCACCCCCATTCCCTTTTGGATCACTTCCCACGGTTCGAAATGCACGAAAACCGGCCTGTACACGGGGGAGGGTCCGCCCTCGAAGGCGAGACCGTCGGCAGAACCGCCGGGTCAAACCTGGCTGAGCTACCCGGCTTACAAGTCTCAAAGTCGGGTTGAGCAGTCACGTTCACTCCCATCGACTTTTAGACCACTTCCCACGGTTCGAAATGCACGAAAATCGGCCTGTACACGGGGGAGGCACCCGCCTCGAAGACGAGACCGTCGGCAGAACCGCCGGGTCAAACCCGGCCGAGCTACCCGGCTTAAAAGTCTCAAAGTCGGTATGAGCAGTCACATTCACCCCCATTCCCTTTTGGACCACTTCCCACGGTTGGAAATGCATGAAAATCGGCCTGGACACGGGGGAGGCTCCCCCCTCGATGACGAGACCGTCGGCAGAACCGCCGGAACAAACCCGGCTGAGCTACCCGGCTTACAAGTCTCAAAGTCGGTATGAGCAGACACGTCCACCCCCATTCCCTTTTGGACCACTTCCCACCGTTGGAAATGCACGAAAATCGGCCTGTACACGGGGGAGGCACCGGCCTCGAAGACGAGACCGTCGGCAGAACCGCCGGGTCAAACCCGGCTGAGCTACCCGGCTTACAAGTCTCAAAGTCGGGTTGAGCAGTCACATTCACTCCCATCGACTTTTGGGCAACTTCCCACGGTTCGAAATGCACAAGATTCGGCCTGAACACGGGGGACGCTCCCCCCTCGAAGGCGAGACCGTCGGCAGACCCGCCGGGTCAAACCCGGCTGAGCTACCCGGCTCGGAAGCGCCAAAGTCGGTATGAGCAGTCACGTTCACTCCCATCCCCTTTTGGACCGCTTCCCACGGTACGAAATGCATGAAAATCGGCCTGTACACGGGGGAGGCACCCGCCTCGAAGACGAGACCGTCGGCAGAACCGCCGGATCAAACCCGGCTGAGCTACCCGGCTTACAAGTCTCAAAGTCGGGTTGAGCAGTCACATTCACTCCCATCGACTTTTGGGCAACTTCCCACGGTTCGAAATGCACAAAATTCGGCCTGAACACGGGGGACGCTCCCCCCTCGAAGGCGAGACCGTCGGCAGAACCGCCGGGTCAAACCCGGCTGAGCTACCCGGCTTAAAAGTCTCAAAGTCGGTATGAGCAGTCACATTCACCCCCATTCCCTTTTGGACCACTTCCCACGGTTGGAAATGCATGAAAATCGGCCTGGACACGGGGGAGGCTCCCCCCTCGATGACGAGACCGTCGGCAGAACCGCCGGAACAAACCCGGCTGAGCTACCCGGCTTACAAGTCTCAAAGTCGGTATGAGCAGACACGTCCACCCCCATTCCCTTTTGGACCACTTCCCACCGTTGGAAATGCACGAAAATCGGCCTGTACACGGGGGAGGCACCGGCCTCGAAGACGAGACCGTCGGCAGAACCGCCGGATCAAACCCGGCCGAGCTACCCGGGTTAGAAGCCTCAGAGTCGGGTTGAGCAGTCACGTCCACCCCCATTCCCTTTTGGACCACTTCCCACGGTTCGAAATGCACGAAAATCGGCCTGTACACGGGGGAGGGAGCCGCCTCGAAGACGAGACCGTCGGCAGAACCGCCGGTTCAAACCCGGCTGAGCTACCAGGCTCGGAAGCGCCAAAGTCGGGTTGAGCAGTCACATTCACTCCCATCCCCTTTTGGGCAACTTCCCACCGTTGCAAATGCATGAAAATCGGCCTGTACACGGGGGAGGGAGCCGCCTCGAAGACGAGACCGTCGGCAGAACCGCCGGATCAAACCCGGCTGAGCTACCAGGCTCGGAAGCGCCAAAGTCGGTATGAGCAGTCACATTCACTCCCATCCCCTTTTGGGCCACTTCCCACGGTTCGAAATGCACGAAAATCGGACTGAACACGGGGGAGGCTCCCCCCTCCAAAACGAGACCATCGGCAGAATCGACGGGTCAAACCCGGCCGAGCTACCCGGGTTAGAAGCCTCAAAGTCGGGTTGAGCAGTCACGTCCACCCCCATCCCCTTTTGGACCACTTCCCACGGTTCGAAATGCACGAAAATCGGCCTGTACACGGGGGAGGCACCCGCCTCGAAGACGAGACCGTCGGCAGACCCGCCGGATCAAACCCGGCCGAGCTACACGGCTTACAAGTCTCAATGTCGGTATGAGCAGTCACGTCCACCCCTATTCCCTTTTGGACCACTTCCCACGGTACGAAATGCATGAAAATCGGCCTGTACACGGGGGAGGCACCCGCCTCGAAGACGAGACCGTCGGCAGAACCGCCGGGTCAAACCCGGCTGAGCTACCCGGCTCGGAAGCGCCAAAGTCGGGTTGAGCAGTCACATTCACTCCCATCGACTTTTGGGCAACTTCCCACGGTTCGAAATGCACAAAATTCGGCCTGAACACGGGGGACGCTCCCCCCTCGAAGGCGAGACCGTCGGCAGAACCGCCGGGTCAAACCCGGCTGAGCTACCCGGGTCGGAAGCGCCAAGGTCGGTATGAGCAGTCACATTCACTCCCATCCCCTTTTGGACCGCTTCCCACGGTTTGAAATGCACGAAAATCGGCCTGTACACGGGGGAGGCTCCGCCCTCGAAGGCGAGACCGACGGCAGAACCGCCGGGTCAAACCCGGCCGGGCTACCCGGGTTAGAAGCCTCAGAGTCGGGTTGAGCAGTCACATTCACCCCCATCCCCTTTTGAACCTCTTCCCACCGTTGGAAATGCACGAAAATCGGCCTGTACACGGGGGAGGCGCCCCTCTCGAAGGCGAGACCGACGGCAGAACCGCCGGGTCAAACCCGGCCGAGCTACCCGGGTTAGAAGCCTCAGAGTCGGGTTGAGCAGTCACATTCACCCCCATTCCCTTTTGGACCACTTCCCACGGTACGAAATGCATGAAAATCGGCCTGTACACGGGGGAGGCACCCGCCTCGAAGACGAGACCGTCGGCAGAACCGCCGGGTCAAACCCGGCTGAGCTACCCGGGTCGGAAGCGCCAAGGTCGGTATGAGCAGTCACATTCACTCCCATCCCCTTTTGGACCGCTTCCCACGGTTTGAAATGCACGAAAATCGGCCTGTACACGGGGGAGGCTCCGCCCTCGAAGGCGAGACCGACGGCAGAACCGCCGGGTCAAACCCGGCCGGGCTACCCGGGTTAGAAGCCTCAGAGTCGGGTTGAGCAGTCACATTCACCCCCATCCCCTTTTGAACCTCTTCCCACCGTTGGAAATGCACGAAAATCGGCCTGTACACGGGGGAGGCCCCCCTCTCGAAGACGAGACCGTCGGCAGACCCGCCGGATCAAACCCGGCCGAGCTACACGGCTTACAAGTCTCGATGTCGGTATGAGCAGTCACGTCCACCCCCATTCCCTTTTGGACCACTTCCCACGGTACGAAATGCATGAAAATCGGCCTGTACACGGGGGAGGCACCCGCCTCGAAGACGAGACCGTCGGCAGAACCGCCGGGTCAAACCCGGCTGAGCTACCCGGCTCGGAAGCGCCAAAGTCGGGTTGAGCAGTCACATTCACTCCCATCCCCTTTTGGGCCACTTCCCACGGTTCGAAATGCATGAAAATCGGCCTGTACACGGGGGACGCTCCCCCCTCGAAGGCGAGGCCGTCGGCAGAACCGCCGGGTCAAACCCGGCTGAGCTACCCGGGTTAGATGCCTCAAAGTCGGGTTGAGCAGTCACATTCACCCCCATCCCCTTTCGGCCCCCTTCCCACGGTTGGAAATGCATGAAAATCGGCCTGTACACGGTGGGCGCTCCCCCCTCGAAGGTGAGACCTTCGGCAGAACCGCCGGGTCAAATCCTGCCGAGCTACCCGCGTTAGAGGTCTCAATGTCGGCTTCAGCAGTCACATTCAATCCCATTCCCGTTTGGACCTCTTCCCGCCGATGGAAATGCACAAAATTCGGCCTGAACACGCGGGACGCTCCCCCCTCGAAGGCGAGACCGTCGCCAGAACCGCCGGGTCAAATCCGGCTGAGCTACCCGCGTTACAGGTCTCAAAGTCGGGTTGAGCAGTCACGTTCACCCCCATCCCCTTTCGGACCCCTTCCCACGGTTGGAAATGCATGAAAATCGGCCTGTACACGGTGGGCGCTCCCCCCTCGAAGGTGAGACCTTCGGCAGAACCGCCGGGTCAAATCCGGCCGAGCTACCCGCGTTAGAGGTCTCAATGTCGGCTTCAGCAGTCACATTCAATCCCATTCCCGTTTGGACCTCTTCCCGCCGATGGAAATGCACAAAATTCGGCCTGAACACGCGGGAGGCTCCCCCCTCGAAGGTGAGACCTTCGGCAGAACCGCCGGGTCAAATCCGGCCGAGCTACCCGCGTTAGAGGTCTCAATGTCGGCTTCAGCAGTCACATTCAATCCCATTCCCGTTTGGACCTCTTCCCGCCGATGGAAATGCACAAAATTCGGCCTGAACACGCGGGACGCTCCCCCCTCGAAGGCGAGACCGTCGCCAGAACCGCCGGGTCAAATCCGGCCGAGCTACCCGCGTTAGAGGTCTCAATGTCGGCTTCAGCAGTCACATTCAATCCCATTCCCTTTTGGAACACTTCCCGCCGTTAACAATGCACGATATTCGGCCTGAACACGCGGGACGCTCCCCCCTCGAAGGTGAGACCTTCGGCAGAACCGCCGGGTCAAATCCTGCCGAGCTACCCGCGTTAGAGGTCTCAATGTCGGCTTCAGCAGTCACATTCAATCCCATTCCCGTTTGGACCTCTTCCCGCCGATGGAAATGCACAAAATTCGGCCTGAACACGCGGGGCGCTCCCCCCTCGAAGGCGAGACCGTCGCCAGAACCGCCGGGTCAAATCCGGCTGAGCTACCCGCGTTACAGGTCTCAAAGTCGGCTTCAGCAGTCACATTCAATCCCATTCCCTTTTGGAACACTTCCCGCCGTTAACAATGCACGATATTCGGACTGAACACGGGGGCCGGTCCGCCCTCGAAGTCAACACCGTCCGCAGAACCGCCGGGGCAAATCCGGCTGAGCTACCCCGCCCCCGAACACTCAAAGTCCCTCTGAAGCCTTGCATTCGCCTCCTTGGAAAATTGACGTCAAACATTACCAAAATCGGGGGCACGAGCACTAAAGCTAAGTCTCACCCTTTCCCTATCCCTAACCAGGAACCGAACGCCCACCCTCAGCCTCACACCAACGCCGGTGCCACTCCAGACAGACACACCCTTCAAAACCACACCCATCCGGCCATGCAACTCAAAAAGGGTCCAAATTCAGAAACACCCCCTTCAAAAGGCACTCCATCCTCGGCCACACCACCGGGACATGCTCCCCTCGGCGATAATTAAGCCCCCACCACTATTTGAAGCCAACCGCAGCCGCAACTCGAACGGAGAAATCAGTAACCAATTCAAAAATGCGCTTGGTTACTGATTTCTACTGAGCCGAAAAAATTCTAAGTGTCGGTGGTTACTGATTTATACCAACCCGAAAATATTCTAAGTGTCGGTGGTTACTGATTTATACCAACCCGAAAAAATTCTAAGTGTCAGTGGTTACTGATTTATACCAACTCGAAAAAATTCTAAGTGTCAGTGGTTACTGATTTATACCAACCCGAAAATATTCTAAGTGTCAGTGGTTACTGATTTATACCAACCCGAAAATATTCTAAGTGTCAGTGGTTACTGATTTATACCAACTCGAAAAAATTCTAAGTGTCAGTGGTTACTGATTTATACCGACCCGAAAAAATTCTAAGTGTCAGTGGTTACTGATTTATACCAACTCGAAAATATTCTAAGTGTCGGTGGTTACTGATTTATACCAACCCGAAAAAATTCTAAGTGTCAGTGGTTACTGATTTATACCAACTCGAAAAAATTCTAAGTGTCGGTGGTTACTGATTTATACCAACTCGAAAATATTCTAAGTGTCGGTGGTTACTGATTTATACCAACCCGAAAATATTCTAAGTGTCAGTGGTTACTGATTTATACCAACTCGAAAAAATTCTAAGTGTCAGTGGTTACTGATTTATACCAACTCGAAAATATTCTAAGTGTCGGTGGTTACTGATTTATACCAACCCGAAAATATTCTAAGTGTCAGTGGTTACTGATTTATACCAACTCGAAAAAATTCTAAGTGTCAGTGGTTACTGATTTATACCAACTCGAAAATATTCTAAGTGTCGGTGGTTACTGATTTATACCAACCCGAAAATATTCTAAGTGTCAGTGGTTACTGATTTGTACCGACCCGAAAAAATTCTAAGTGTCAGTGGTTACTGATTTATACCAACCCGAAAATATTCTAAGTGTCGGTGGTTACTGATTTATACCAACCCGAAAATATTCTAAGTGTCAGTGGTTACTGATTTATACCAACTCGAAAAAATTCTAAGTGTCAGTGGTTACTGATTTATACCAACTCGAAAATATTCTAAGTGTCAGTGGTTACTGATTTGTACCAACCCGAAAATATTCTAAGTGTCGGTGGTTACTGATTTATACCAACCCGAAAATATTCTAAGTGTCAGTGGTTACTGATTTATACCAACTCGAAAATATTCTAAGTGTCGGTGGTTACTGATTTATACCAACCCGAAAATATTCTAAGTGTCAGTGGTTACTGATTTATACCAAGTCGAAAATATTCTAAGTGTCAGTGGTTACTGATTTATACCAACTCGAAAAAATTCTAAGTGTCAGTGGTTACTGATTTATACCAACTCGAAAATATTCTA
>NW_027310592.1:30000-42500 GCF_047496795.1 Chiloscyllium punctatum
TAAACATTTTTCGCAGTTTGTCTGGTTACTGATTTCTTCTTTTTAAACATTTTTCGCCGTTTTTCTGGTTACTGATTTCTTCTTTTTAAACATTTTTCGCCGTTTTTCTGGTTACTCATTTCTTCTTTTTAAACATTTTTCTAAGTTTTTCTGGTTACTGATTTCTTCTTTTTAAACATTTTTCTAAGTTTTTCTGGTTACTCATTTCTTCTTTTTAAACATTTTTCTAAGTTTTTCTGGTTACTCACTTCTTCTTTTTAAACATTTTTCTAAGTTTTTCTGGTTACTGATTTCTTCTTTTTA
Organism: Chiloscyllium punctatum; assembly: GCF_047496795.1. Classification (NCBI taxonomy): domain Eukaryota; kingdom Metazoa; phylum Chordata; class Chondrichthyes; order Orectolobiformes; family Hemiscylliidae; genus Chiloscyllium; species Chiloscyllium punctatum. The sequence continues at coordinate 30,304 of NW_027310592.1, forward strand.
AACATTTTTCGCCGTTTTTCTGGTTACTGATTTCTTCTTTTTAAACATTTTTCGCCGTTTTTCTGGTTACTGATTTCTTCTTTTTAAACATTTTTCTAAGTTTTTCTGGTTACTCATTTCTTCTTTTTAAACATTTTTCTAAGTTTTTCTGGTTACTGATTTCTTCTTTTTAAACATTTTTCTAAGTTTTTCTGGTTACTCATTTCTTCTTTTTAAACATTTTTCTAAGTTTTCCTGGTTACTCACTTCTTCTTTTTAAACATTTTTCTAAGTTTTTCTGGTTACTGATTTCTTCTTTTTAAACATTTTTCTAAGTTTTTCTGGTTACTCATTTCTTCTTTTTAAACATTTTTCTAAGTTTTTCTGGTTACTGACTTCTTCTTTTTAAACATTTTTCGCAGTTTGTCTGGTTACTGATTTCTTCTTTTTAAACATTTTTCGCCGTTTTTCTGGTTACTGATTTCTTCTTTTTAAACATTTTTCTAAGTTTTTCTGGTTACTCACTTCTTCTTTTTAAACATTTTTCTAAGTTTTCCTGGTTACTGATTTCTTCTTTTTAAACATTTTTCTAAGTTTTTCTGGTTACTGATTTCTTCTTTTTAAACATTTTTCTAAGTTTTTCTGGTTACTGATTTCTTCTTTTTAAACATTTTTCGCAGTTTGTCTGGTTAATGATTTCTTCTTTTTAAACATTTTTCTAAGTTTGTCTGGTTACTGATTTCTTCTTTTTAAACATTTTTCTAAGTTTTTCTGGTTACTCACTTCTTCTTTTTAAACATTTTTCTAAGTTTTCCTGGTTACTCATTTCTTCTTTTTAAACATTTTTCGCAGTTTTTCTGGTTACTGATTTCTTCTTTTTAAACATTTTTCTAAGTTTTCCTGGTTACTGATTTCTTCTTTTTAAACATTTTTCTAAGTTTTTCTGGTTACTGATTTCTTCTTTTTAAACATTTTTCTAAGTTTTTCTGGTTACTGATTTCTTCTTTTTAAACATTTTTCTAAGTTTTTCTGGTTACTCACTTCTTCTTTTTAAACATTTTTCTAAGTTTTTCTGGTTACTCACTTCTTCTTTTGAAACATTTTTCTAAGTTTTTCTGGTTACTGATTTCTTCTTTTTAAACATTTTTCTAAGTTTTTCTGGTTACTGATTTCTTCTTTTTAAACATTTTTCGCAGTTTGTCTGGTTACTGATTTCTTCTTTTTAAACATTTTTCGCCGTTTTTCTGGTTACTGATTTCTTCTTTTTAAACATTTTTCTAAGTTTTTCTGGTTACTCACTTCTTCTTTTTAAACATTTTTCTAAGTTTTTCTGGTTACTGATTTCTTCTTTTTAAACATTTTTCGCAGTTTTTCTGGTTACTGATTTCTTCTTTTTAAACATTTTTCTAAGTTTTTCTGGTTACTGATTTCTTCTTTTTAAACATTTTTCTAAGTTTTTCTGGTTACTCACTTCTTCTTTTTAAACATTTTTCTAAGTTTTCCTGGTTACTGATTTCTTCTTTTTAAACATTTTTCGCAGTTTGTCTGGTTACTGATTTCTTCTTTTTAAACATTTTTCGCAGTTTTTCTGGTTACTGATTTCTTCTTTTTAAACATTTTTCTAAGTTTTTCTGGTTACTGATTTCTTCTTTTTAAACATTTTTCTAAGTTTTTCTGGTTACTGATTTCTTCTTTTTAAACATTTTTCTAAGTTTTTCTGGTTACTCACTTCTTCTTTTTAAACATTTTTCTAAGTTTTTCTGGTTACTCACTTCTTCTTTTGAAACATTTTTCTAAGTTTTTCTGGTTACTGATTTCTTCTTTTTAAACATTTTTCGCAGTTTGTCTGGTTACTGATTTCTTCTTTTTAAACATTTTTCGCCGTTTTTCTGGTTACTGATTTCTTCTTTTTAAACATTTTTCTAAGTTTTTCTGGTTACTCACTTCTTCTTTTTAAACATTTTTCTAAGTTTTTCTGGTTACTGATTTCTTCTTTTTAAACATTTTTCGCAGTTTTTCTGGTTACTGATTTCTTCTTTTTAAACATTTTTCTAAGTTTTTCTGGTTACTGATTTCTTCTTTTTAAACATTTTTCTAAGTTTTTCTGGTTACTCACTTCTTCTTTTTAAACATTTTTCTAAGTTTTCCTGGTTACTGATTTCTTCTTTTTAAACATTTTTCGCAGTTTGTCTGGTTACTGATTTCTTCTTTTTAAACATTTTTCGCAGTTTTTCTGGTTACTGATTTCTTCTTTTTAAACATTTTTCTAAGTTTTTCTGGTTACTGATTTCTTCTTTTTAAACATTTTTCTAAGTTTTTCTGGTTACTCACTTCTTCTTTTTAAACATTTTTCTAAGTTTTTCTGGTTACTCACTTCTTCTTTTGAAACATTTTTCTAAGTTTTTCTGGTTACTGATTTCTTCTTTTTAAACATTTTTCGCAGTTTGTCTGGTTACTGATTTCTTCTTTTTAAACATTTTTCGCCGTTTTTCTGGTTACTGATTTCTTCTTTTTAAACATTTTTCTAAGTTTTTCTGGTTACTCACTTCTTCTTTTTAAACATTTTTCTAAGTTTTTCTGGTTACTGATTTCTTCTTTTTAAACATTTTTCGCAGTTTTTCTGGTTACTGATTTCTTCTTTTTAAACATTTTTCTAAGTTTTTCTGGTTACTGATTTCTTCTTTTTAAACATTTTTCTAAGTTTTTCTGGTTACTGACTTCTTCTTTTTAAACATTTTTCTAAGTTTTCCTGGTTACTGATTTCTTCTTTTTAAACATTTTTCGCAGTTTGTCTGGTTACTGATTTCTTCTTTTTAAACATTTTTCGCAGTTTTTCTGGTTACTGATTTCTTCTTTTTAAACATTTTTCTAAGTTTTTCTGGTTACTGATTTCTTCTTTTTAAACATTTTTCTAAGTTTTTCTGGTTACTCACTTCTTCTTTTTAAACATTTTTCTAAGTTTTTCTGGTTACTCACTTCTTCTTTTGAAACATTTTTCTAAGTTTTTCTGGTTACTGATTTCTTCTTTTTAAACATTTTTCTAAGTTTTTCTGGTTACTGATTTCTTCTTTTTAAACATTTTTCGCAGTTTGTCTGGTTACTGATTTCTTCTTTTTAAACATTTTTCGCCGTTTTTCTGGTTACTGATTTCTTCTTTTTAAACATTTTTCTAAGTTTTTCTGGTTACTCACTTCTTCTTTTTAAACATTTTTCTAAGTTTTTCTGGTTACTGATTTCTTCTTTTTAAACATTTTTCGCAGTTTTTCTGGTTACTGATTTCTTCTTTTTAAACATTTTTCTAAGTTTTTCTGGTTACTGATTTCTTCTTTTTAAACATTTTTCTAAGTTTTTCTGGTTACTCACTTCTTCTTTTTAAACATTTTTCTAAGTTTTCCTGGTTACTGATTTCTTCTTTTTAAACATTTTTCGCAGTTTGTCTGGTTACTGATTTCTTCTTTTTAAACATTTTTCGCAGTTTTTCTGGTTACTGATTTCTTCTTTTTAAACATTTTTCTAAGTTTTTCTGGTTACTCACTTCTTCTTTTATAACATTTTTCTAAGTTTTCCTGGTTACTGATTTCTTCTTTTTAAACATTTTTCTAAGTTTTCCTGGTTACTGATTTCTTCTTTTTAAACATTTTTCTAAGTTTTTCTGGTTACTCATTTCTTCTTTTTAAACATTTTTCGCAGTTTTTCTGGTTACTGATTTCTTCTTTTTAAACATTTTCCTAAGTTTTCCTGGTTACTGATTTCTTCTTTTTAAACATTTTTCTAAGTTTTCCTGGTTACTCATTTCTTCTTTTTGATCATTTTTCTAAGTTTTCCTGGTTACTGATTTCTTCGTTTTGAACATTTTTCTAAGTTTTCCTGGTTACTCACTTCTTCTTTTCAAACATTTTTCTTCGTTTTTCTGTTTACTCATTTAGCACTTTCAGGCACTTTCCGATCATTTCCTCGTTCCCGATTTCACCCTTTAAAACGCTTTCGGGCATTTCCCTAAGTTTTGCGGTTCACTCGTTTGGGACTCACTGACACCTTCTCTAGCTTCCCTGCTCACTTTTTTCGTACTGTTGAGAAAATTCGAACCCTTTCCTTAACTATGCCGGTTACTGACTTCACCGCTTCAGACCCTTGTCCCCGTAATGAAAGATACCATTTCCCACCGTGGGAAATGCACGAAAATCGGACTGAACACGGGGGAGGCTCCCCCCTCGAAGGCGAGACCGTCGGCAGAACCGCCGGGTCAAACCCGGCTGAGCTACCCGGCTTACAAGTCTCAAAGTCGGTATGAGCAGTCACGTCCACCCCCATTCCCTTTTGGACCACTTCCCACGGTTCCAAATGCATGAAAATCGGCCTGTACACGGGGGAGGCACCCGCCTCGAAGACGAGACCGTCGGCAGAACCGCCGGGTCAAACCCGGCTGAGCTACCCGGCTCGGAAGCGCCAAAGTCGGGTTGAGCAGTCACATTCACTCCCATCCCCTTTTGGGCAACTTCCCACGGTTGGAAATGCATGGAAATCGGACTGAACACGGGGGAGGCTCCCCCCTCGAAGGCGAGACCGTCGGCAGAACCGCCGGATCAAACCCGGCTGAGCTACCCGGCTTACAAGTCTCAAAGTCGGTATGAGCAGACACGTCCACCCCCATTCCCTTTTGGACCACTTCCCACGGTTCGAAATGCATGAAAATCGGCCTGTATACGGGGGAGGCACCCGCCTCGAAGACGAGACCGTCGGCAGAACCGCCGGGTCAAACCCGGCTGAGCTACCCGGCTCGGAAGCGCCAAAGTCGGGTTGAGCAGTCACATTCACTCCCATCCCCTTTTGGGCAACTTCCCACGGTTGGAAATGCATGGAAATCGGACTGAACACGGGGGAGGCTCCCCCCTCGAAGGCGAGACCGTCGGCAGAACCGCCGGATCAAACCCGGCTGAGCTACCCGGCTTACAAGTCTCAAAGTCGGTATGAGCAGACACGTCCACCCCCATTCCCTTTTGGACCACTTCCCACGGTTCGAAATGCATGAAAATCGGCCTGTATACGGGGGAGGCACCCGCCTCGAAGACGAGACCGTCGGCAGAACCGCCGGGTCAAACCCGGCCGGGCTACCCGGGTTAGAAGCCCTAGAGTCGGGTTGAGCAGTCACAATCACTCCCATCCCCTTTTGAACCTGTTCCCACCGTTGGAAATGCACGAAAATCGGCCTGTACACGGGGGAGGCTCCCCCCTCGAAGGCGAGACCGTCGGCAGAACCGCCGGGTCAAACCCGGCTGAGCTACCCGGCTTACAAGTCTCGAAGTCGGGTTGAGCAGTCACATTCACTCCCATCGACTTTTGGGCAACTTCCCACCGTTGCAAATGCATGAAAATCGGCCTGTACACGGGGGAGGCACCCGCCTCGAAGTCGAGACCGTCGGCAGAACCGCCGGGTCCAACCCGGCTGAGCTACCCGGCTTACAAGTCTCAAAGCCGGGTTGGGCAGTCACGTTCACCCCCATTCCCTTTTGGATCACTTCCCACGGTTCGAAATGCACGAAAACCGGCCTGTACACGGGGGAGGGTCCGCCCTCGAAGGCGAGACCGTCGGCAGAACCGCCGGGTCAAACCTGGCTGAGCTACCCGGCTTACAAGTCTCAAAGTCGGGTTGAGCAGTCACGTTCACTCCCATCGACTTTTAGACCACTTCCCACGGTTCGAAATGCACGAAAATCGGCCTGTACACGGGGGAGGCACCCGCCTCGAAGACGAGACCGTCGGCAGAACCGCCGGGTCAAACCCGGCCGAGCTACCCGGCTTAAAAGTCTCAAAGTCGGTATGAGCAGTCACATTCACCCCCATTCCCTTTTGGACCACTTCCCACGGTTGGAAATGCATGAAAATCGGCCTGGACACGGGGGAGGCTCCCCCCTCGATGACGAGACCGTCGGCAGAACCGCCGGAACAAACCCGGCTGAGCTACCCGGCTTACAAGTCTCAAAGTCGGTATGAGCAGACACGTCCACCCCCATTCCCTTTTGGACCACTTCCCACCGTTGGAAATGCACGAAAATCGGCCTGTACACGGGGGAGGCACCGGCCTCGAAGACGAGACCGTCGGCAGAACCGCCGGGTCAAACCCGGCTGAGCTACCCGGCTTACAAGTCTCAAAGTCGGGTTGAGCAGTCACATTCACTCCCATCGACTTTTGGGCAACTTCCCACGGTTCGAAATGCACAAGATTCGGCCTGAACACGGGGGACGCTCCCCCCTCGAAGGCGAGACCGTCGGCAGACCCGCCGGGTCAAACCCGGCTGAGCTACCCGGCTCGGAAGCGCCAAAGTCGGTATGAGCAGTCACGTTCACTCCCATCCCCTTTTGGACCGCTTCCCACGGTACGAAATGCATGAAAATCGGCCTGTACACGGGGGAGGCACCCGCCTCGAAGACGAGACCGTCGGCAGAACCGCCGGATCAAACCCGGCTGAGCTACCCGGCTTACAAGTCTCAAAGTCGGGTTGAGCAGTCACATTCACTCCCATCGACTTTTGGGCAACTTCCCACGGTTCGAAATGCACAAAATTCGGCCTGAACACGGGGGACGCTCCCCCCTCGAAGGCGAGACCGTCGGCAGAACCGCCGGGTCAAACCCGGCTGAGCTACCCGGCTTAAAAGTCTCAAAGTCGGTATGAGCAGTCACATTCACCCCCATTCCCTTTTGGACCACTTCCCACGGTTGGAAATGCATGAAAATCGGCCTGGACACGGGGGAGGCTCCCCCCTCGATGACGAGACCGTCGGCAGAACCGCCGGAACAAACCCGGCTGAGCTACCCGGCTTACAAGTCTCAAAGTCGGTATGAGCAGACACGTCCACCCCCATTCCCTTTTGGACCACTTCCCACCGTTGGAAATGCACGAAAATCGGCCTGTACACGGGGGAGGCACCGGCCTCGAAGACGAGACCGTCGGCAGAACCGCCGGATCAAACCCGGCCGAGCTACCCGGGTTAGAAGCCTCAGAGTCGGGTTGAGCAGTCACGTCCACCCCCATTCCCTTTTGGACCACTTCCCACGGTTCGAAATGCACGAAAATCGGCCTGTACACGGGGGAGGGAGCCGCCTCGAAGACGAGACCGTCGGCAGAACCGCCGGTTCAAACCCGGCTGAGCTACCAGGCTCGGAAGCGCCAAAGTCGGGTTGAGCAGTCACATTCACTCCCATCCCCTTTTGGGCAACTTCCCACCGTTGCAAATGCATGAAAATCGGCCTGTACACGGGGGAGGGAGCCGCCTCGAAGACGAGACCGTCGGCAGAACCGCCGGATCAAACCCGGCTGAGCTACCAGGCTCGGAAGCGCCAAAGTCGGTATGAGCAGTCACATTCACTCCCATCCCCTTTTGGGCCACTTCCCACGGTTCGAAATGCACGAAAATCGGACTGAACACGGGGGAGGCTCCCCCCTCCAAAACGAGACCATCGGCAGAATCGACGGGTCAAACCCGGCCGAGCTACCCGGGTTAGAAGCCTCAAAGTCGGGTTGAGCAGTCACGTCCACCCCCATCCCCTTTTGGACCACTTCCCACGGTTCGAAATGCACGAAAATCGGCCTGTACACGGGGGAGGCACCCGCCTCGAAGACGAGACCGTCGGCAGACCCGCCGGATCAAACCCGGCCGAGCTACACGGCTTACAAGTCTCAATGTCGGTATGAGCAGTCACGTCCACCCCTATTCCCTTTTGGACCACTTCCCACGGTACGAAATGCATGAAAATCGGCCTGTACACGGGGGAGGCACCCGCCTCGAAGACGAGACCGTCGGCAGAACCGCCGGGTCAAACCCGGCTGAGCTACCCGGCTCGGAAGCGCCAAAGTCGGGTTGAGCAGTCACATTCACTCCCATCGACTTTTGGGCAACTTCCCACGGTTCGAAATGCACAAAATTCGGCCTGAACACGGGGGACGCTCCCCCCTCGAAGGCGAGACCGTCGGCAGAACCGCCGGGTCAAACCCGGCTGAGCTACCCGGGTCGGAAGCGCCAAGGTCGGTATGAGCAGTCACATTCACTCCCATCCCCTTTTGGACCGCTTCCCACGGTTTGAAATGCACGAAAATCGGCCTGTACACGGGGGAGGCTCCGCCCTCGAAGGCGAGACCGACGGCAGAACCGCCGGGTCAAACCCGGCCGGGCTACCCGGGTTAGAAGCCTCAGAGTCGGGTTGAGCAGTCACATTCACCCCCATCCCCTTTTGAACCTCTTCCCACCGTTGGAAATGCACGAAAATCGGCCTGTACACGGGGGAGGCGCCCCTCTCGAAGGCGAGACCGACGGCAGAACCGCCGGGTCAAACCCGGCCGAGCTACCCGGGTTAGAAGCCTCAGAGTCGGGTTGAGCAGTCACATTCACCCCCATTCCCTTTTGGACCACTTCCCACGGTACGAAATGCATGAAAATCGGCCTGTACACGGGGGAGGCACCCGCCTCGAAGACGAGACCGTCGGCAGAACCGCCGGGTCAAACCCGGCTGAGCTACCCGGGTCGGAAGCGCCAAGGTCGGTATGAGCAGTCACATTCACTCCCATCCCCTTTTGGACCGCTTCCCACGGTTTGAAATGCACGAAAATCGGCCTGTACACGGGGGAGGCTCCGCCCTCGAAGGCGAGACCGACGGCAGAACCGCCGGGTCAAACCCGGCCGGGCTACCCGGGTTAGAAGCCTCAGAGTCGGGTTGAGCAGTCACATTCACCCCCATCCCCTTTTGAACCTCTTCCCACCGTTGGAAATGCACGAAAATCGGCCTGTACACGGGGGAGGCCCCCCTCTCGAAGACGAGACCGTCGGCAGACCCGCCGGATCAAACCCGGCCGAGCTACACGGCTTACAAGTCTCGATGTCGGTATGAGCAGTCACGTCCACCCCCATTCCCTTTTGGACCACTTCCCACGGTACGAAATGCATGAAAATCGGCCTGTACACGGGGGAGGCACCCGCCTCGAAGACGAGACCGTCGGCAGAACCGCCGGGTCAAACCCGGCTGAGCTACCCGGCTCGGAAGCGCCAAAGTCGGGTTGAGCAGTCACATTCACTCCCATCCCCTTTTGGGCCACTTCCCACGGTTCGAAATGCATGAAAATCGGCCTGTACACGGGGGACGCTCCCCCCTCGAAGGCGAGGCCGTCGGCAGAACCGCCGGGTCAAACCCGGCTGAGCTACCCGGGTTAGATGCCTCAAAGTCGGGTTGAGCAGTCACATTCACCCCCATCCCCTTTCGGCCCCCTTCCCACGGTTGGAAATGCATGAAAATCGGCCTGTACACGGTGGGCGCTCCCCCCTCGAAGGTGAGACCTTCGGCAGAACCGCCGGGTCAAATCCTGCCGAGCTACCCGCGTTAGAGGTCTCAATGTCGGCTTCAGCAGTCACATTCAATCCCATTCCCGTTTGGACCTCTTCCCGCCGATGGAAATGCACAAAATTCGGCCTGAACACGCGGGACGCTCCCCCCTCGAAGGCGAGACCGTCGCCAGAACCGCCGGGTCAAATCCGGCTGAGCTACCCGCGTTACAGGTCTCAAAGTCGGGTTGAGCAGTCACGTTCACCCCCATCCCCTTTCGGACCCCTTCCCACGGTTGGAAATGCATGAAAATCGGCCTGTACACGGTGGGCGCTCCCCCCTCGAAGGTGAGACCTTCGGCAGAACCGCCGGGTCAAATCCGGCCGAGCTACCCGCGTTAGAGGTCTCAATGTCGGCTTCAGCAGTCACATTCAATCCCATTCCCGTTTGGACCTCTTCCCGCCGATGGAAATGCACAAAATTCGGCCTGAACACGCGGGAGGCTCCCCCCTCGAAGGTGAGACCTTCGGCAGAACCGCCGGGTCAAATCCGGCCGAGCTACCCGCGTTAGAGGTCTCAATGTCGGCTTCAGCAGTCACATTCAATCCCATTCCCGTTTGGACCTCTTCCCGCCGATGGAAATGCACAAAATTCGGCCTGAACACGCGGGACGCTCCCCCCTCGAAGGCGAGACCGTCGCCAGAACCGCCGGGTCAAATCCGGCCGAGCTACCCGCGTTAGAGGTCTCAATGTCGGCTTCAGCAGTCACATTCAATCCCATTCCCTTTTGGAACACTTCCCGCCGTTAACAATGCACGATATTCGGCCTGAACACGCGGGACGCTCCCCCCTCGAAGGTGAGACCTTCGGCAGAACCGCCGGGTCAAATCCTGCCGAGCTACCCGCGTTAGAGGTCTCAATGTCGGCTTCAGCAGTCACATTCAATCCCATTCCCGTTTGGACCTCTTCCCGCCGATGGAAATGCACAAAATTCGGCCTGAACACGCGGGGCGCTCCCCCCTCGAAGGCGAGACCGTCGCCAGAACCGCCGGGTCAAATCCGGCTGAGCTACCCGCGTTACAGGTCTCAAAGTCGGCTTCAGCAGTCACATTCAATCCCATTCCCTTTTGGAACACTTCCCGCCGTTAACAATGCACGATATTCGGACTGAACACGGGGGCCGGTCCGCCCTCGAAGTCAACACCGTCCGCAGAACCGCCGGGGCAAATCCGGCTGAGCTACCCCGCCCCCGAACACTCAAAGTCCCTCTGAAGCCTTGCATTCGCCTCCTTGGAAAATTGACGTCAAACATTACCAAAATCGGGGGCACGAGCACTAAAGCTAAGTCTCACCCTTTCCCTATCCCTAACCAGGAACCGAACGCCCACCCTCAGCCTCACACCAACGCCGGTGCCACTCCAGACAGACACACCCTTCAAAACCACACCCATCCGGCCATGCAACTCAAAAAGGGTCCAAATTCAGAAACACCCCCTTCAAAAGGCACTCCATCCTCGGCCACACCACCGGGACATGCTCCCCTCGGCGATAATTAAGCCCCCACCACTATTTGAAGCCAACCGCAGCCGCAACTCGAACGGAGAAATCAGTAACCAATTCAAAAATGCGCTTGGTTACTGATTTCTACTGAGCCGAAAAAATTCTAAGTGTCGGTGGTTACTGATTTATACCAACCCGAAAATATTCTAAGTGTCGGTGGTTACTGATTTATACCAACCCGAAAAAATTCTAAGTGTCAGTGGTTACTGATTTATACCAACTCGAAAAAATTCTAAGTGTCAGTGGTTACTGATTTATACCAACCCGAAAATATTCTAAGTGTCAGTGGTTACTGATTTATACCAACCCGAAAATATTCTAAGTGTCAGTGGTTACTGATTTATACCAACTCGAAAAAATTCTAAGTGTCAGTGGTTACTGATTTATACCGACCCGAAAAAATTCTAAGTGTCAGTGGTTACTGATTTATACCAACTCGAAAATATTCTAAGTGTCGGTGGTTACTGATTTATACCAACCCGAAAAAATTCTAAGTGTCAGTGGTTACTGATTTATACCAACTCGAAAAAATTCTAAGTGTCGGTGGTTACTGATTTATACCAACTCGAAAATATTCTAAGTGTCGGTGGTTACTGATTTATACCAACCCGAAAATATTCTAAGTGTCAGTGGTTACTGATTTATACCAACTCGAAAAAATTCTAAGTGTCAGTGGTTACTGATTTATACCAACTCGAAAATATTCTAAGTGTCGGTGGTTACTGATTTATACCAACCCGAAAATATTCTAAGTGTCAGTGGTTACTGATTTATACCAACTCGAAAAAATTCTAAGTGTCAGTGGTTACTGATTTATACCAACTCGAAAATATTCTAAGTGTCGGTGGTTACTGATTTATACCAACCCGAAAATATTCTAAGTGTCAGTGGTTACTGATTTGTACCGACCCGAAAAAATTCTAAGTGTCAGTGGTTACTGATTTATACCAACCCGAAAATATTCTAAGTGTCGGTGGTTACTGATTTATACCAACCCGAAAATATTCTAAGTGTCAGTGGTTACTGATTTATACCAACTCGAAAAAATTCTAAGTGTCAGTGGTTACTGATTTATACCAACTCGAAAATATTCTAAGTGTCAGTGGTTACTGATTTGTACCAACCCGAAAATATTCTAAGTGTCGGTGGTTACTGATTTATACCAACCCGAAAATATTCTAAGTGTCAGTGGTTACTGATTTATACCAACTCGAAAATATTCTAAGTGTCGGTGGTTACTGATTTATACCAACCCGAAAATATTCTAAGTGTCAGTGGTTACTGATTTATACCAAGTCGAAAATATTCTAAGTGTCAGTGGTTACTGATTTATACCAACTCGAAAAAA
>NW_027310592.1:57500-62307 GCF_047496795.1 Chiloscyllium punctatum
TGTGGAGGGACGGCCGGAGTCAACGTGGGGTTTGCCCGCCCTCCAATAGTGTCAAAAGACCGCCGCACAAGTCTCTGACTGACTCTTAGAACAGACAGAAAGAGTTTGTCAAATCTGTCAAAAAATTGACAAAGTGTCAAAAATTCGACTTCCAAGAGCTCTCCGGCATGCACTCATACCTGTCATTAAAGTGCTATGCCCGTGGAACCGTTTTTCGGATGCCTTTCAGAACGGTCCCGCGCCGCCATTTTGTTCTAAAAATCGTGTTCCCATATATCTCCGGGTACCCCGCCAACCTCACTGCGGAAAAACTACAAGTGGCACTGAATGGGTCTGAATTCCAAATTTGACTGCATCGGTCTGGAACTCGGTCCGGTCAAAACCGTTTGGATTTTTCTCGGTCCGGACTTCCGCGACAGACAAAGTTAAAGTTTTCGGGCTGCAGGCACAAAACGACAGCTGGCCATTTGCCGGGCTCAATTCACCCAATTCCTCCGGCACTTCGGAGCACATGTTCGGTGTAAGTTTGCGAATCTTTCCCGATGCTGCAGCATTTTCCTCCGCTGACACTTAGAATATTTTTCACACTTTGCTGAAAATTTTTCTAAGTGTTTTTTTCCAAGTTTTCCTGGTTACTGATTTCTTCTTTTTAAACATTTTTCTAAGTTTTTCTGGTTACTGATTTCTTCTTTTTAAACATTTTTCGCAGTTTGTCTGGTTACTGATTTCTTCTTTTTAAACATTTTTCGCCGTTTTTCTGGTTACTGATTTCTTCTTTTTAAACATTTTTCGCCGTTTTTCTGGTTACTCATTTCTTCTTTTTAAACATTTTTCTAAGTTTTTCTGGTTACTGATTTCTTCTTTTTAAACATTTTTCTAAGTTTTTCTGGTTACTCATTTCTTCTTTTTAAACATTTTTCTAAGTTTTTCTGGTTACTCACTTCTTCTTTTTAAACATTTTTCTAAGTTTTTCTGGTTACTGATTTCTTCTTTTTAAACATTTTTCGCCGTTTTTCTGGTTACTGATTTCTTCTTTTTAAACATTTTTCGCCGTTTTTCTGGTTACTGATTTCTTCTTTTTAAACATTTTTCTAAGTTTTTCTGGTTACTCATTTCTTCTTTTTAAACATTTTTCTAAGTTTTTCTGGTTACTGATTTCTTCTTTTTAAACATTTTTCTAAGTTTTTCTGGTTACTCATTTCTTCTTTTTAAACATTTTTCTAAGTTTTCCTGGTTACTCACTTCTTCTTTTTAAACATTTTTCTAAGTTTTTCTGGTTACTGATTTCTTCTTTTTAAACATTTTTCTAAGTTTTTCTGGTTACTCATTTCTTCTTTTTAAACATTTTTCTAAGTTTTTCTGGTTACTGACTTCTTCTTTTTAAACATTTTTCGCAGTTTGTCTGGTTACTGATTTCTTCTTTTTAAACATTTTTCGCCGTTTTTCTGGTTACTGATTTCTTCTTTTTAAACATTTTTCTAAGTTTTTCTGGTTACTCACTTCTTCTTTTTAAACATTTTTCTAAGTTTTCCTGGTTACTGATTTCTTCTTTTTAAACATTTTCTAAGTTTTTCTGGTTACTGATTTCTTCTTTTTAAACATTTTTCTAAGTTTTTCTGGTTACTGATTTCTTCTTTTTAAACATTTTTCGCAGTTTGTCTGGTTAATGATTTCTTCTTTTAAACATTTTTCTAAGTTTGTCTGGTTACTGATTTCTTCTTTTTAAACATTTTTCTAAGTTTTCTGGTTACTCACTTCTTCTTTTTAAACATTTTTCTAAGTTTTCCTGGTTACTCATTTCTTCTTTTTAAACATTTTTCGCAGTTTTTCTGGTTACTGATTTCTTCTTTTTAAACATTTTTCTAAGTTTTCCTGGTTACTGATTTCTTCTTTTTAAACATTTTTCTAAGTTTTCTGGTTACTGATTTCTTCTTTTTTAAACATTTTTCTAAGTTTTTCTGGTTACTGATTTCTTCTTTTTAAACATTTTTCTAAGTTTTTCTGGTTACTCACTTCTTCTTTTTAAACATTTTTCTAAGTTTTTCTGGTTACTCACTTCTTCTTTTGAAACATTTTTCTAAGTTTTTCTGGTTACTGATTTCTTCTTTTTAAACATTTTTCTAAGTTTTTCTGGTTACTGATTTCTTCTTTTTAAACATTTTTCGCAGTTTGTCTGGTTACTGATTTCTTCTTTTTAAACATTTTTCGCCGTTTTTCTGGTTACTGATTTCTTCTTTTTAAACATTTTTCTAAGTTTTTCTGGTTACTCACTTCTTCTTTTTAAACATTTTTCTAAGTTTTTCTGGTTACTGATTTCTTCTTTTTAAACATTTTTCGCAGTTTTTCTGGTTACTGATTTCTTCTTTTTAAACATTTTTCTAAGTTTTTCTGGTTACTGATTTCTTCTTTTTAAACATTTTTCTAAGTTTTTCTGGTTACTCACTTCTTCTTTTTAAACATTTTTCTAAGTTTTCCTGGTTACTGATTTCTTCTTTTTAAACATTTTTCGCAGTTTGTCTGGTTACTGATTTCTTCTTTTTAAACATTTTTCGCAGTTTTTCTGGTTACTGATTTCTTCTTTTTAAACATTTTTCTAAGTTTTTCTGGTTACTGATTTCTTCTTTTTAAACATTTTTCTAAGTTTTTCTGGTTACTGATTTCTTCTTTTTAAACATTTTTCTAAGTTTTTCTGGTTACTCACTTCTTCTTTTTAAACATTTTTCTAAGTTTTTCTGGTTACTCACTTCTTCTTTTGAAACATTTTTCTAAGTTTTCTGGTTACTGATTTCTTCTTTTTAAACATTTTTCGCAGTTTGTCTGGTTACTGATTTCTTCTTTTTAAACATTTTTCGCCGTTTTTTCTGGTTACTGATTTCTTCTTTTTAAACATTTTTCTAAGTTTTTCTGGTTACTCACTTCTTCTTTTTAAACATTTTTCTAAGTTTTTCTGGTTACTGATTTCTTCTTTTTAAACATTTTTCGCAGTTTTTCTGGTTACTGATTTCTTCTTTTTAAACATTTTTCTAAGTTTTTCTGGTTACTGATTTCTTCTTTTTAAACATTTTTCTAAGTTTTTCTGGTTACTCACTTCTTCTTTTTAAACATTTTTCTAAGTTTCCTGGTTACTGATTTCTTCTTTTTAAACATTTTTCGCAGTTTGTCTGGTTACTGATTTCTTCTTTTTAAACATTTTTCGCAGTTTTTCTGGTTACTGATTTCTTCTTTTTAAACATTTTTCTAAGTTTTTCTGGTTACTGATTTCTTCTTTTTAAACATTTTTCTAAGTTTTTCTGGTTACTCACTTCTTCTTTTTAAACATTTTTCTAAGTTTTTCTGGTTACTCACTTCTTCTTTTGAAACATTTTTCTAAGTTTTTCTGGTTACTGATTTCTTCTTTTTAAACATTTTTCGCAGTTTGTCTGGTTACTGATTTCTTCTTTTTAAACATTTTTCGCCGTTTTTCTGGTTACTGATTTCTTCTTTTTAAACATTTTTCTAAGTTTTTCTGGTTACTCACTTCTTCTTTTTAAACATTTTTCTAAGTTTTTCTGGTTACTGATTTCTTCTTTTTAAACATTTTTCGCAGTTTTTCTGGTTACTGATTTCTTCTTTTTAAACATTTTTCTAAGTTTTTCTGGTTACTGATTTCTTCTTTTTAAACATTTTTCTAAGTTTTTCTGGTTACTGACTTCTTCTTTTTAAACATTTTTCTAAGTTTTCCTGGTTACTGATTTCTTCTTTTTAAACATTTTTCGCAGTTTGTCTGGTTACTGATTTCTTCTTTTTAAACATTTTTCGCAGTTTTTCTGGTTACTGATTTCTTCTTTTTAAACATTTTTCTAAGTTTTTCTGGTTACTGATTTCTTCTTTTAAACATTTTTCTAAGTTTTTCTGGTTACTCACTTCTTCTTTTTAAACATTTTTCTAAGTTTTTCTGGTTACTCACTTCTTCTTTGAAACATTTTTCTAAGTTTTTCTGGTTACTGATTTCTTCTTTTTAAACATTTTTCTAAGTTTTTCTGGTTACTGATTTCTTCTTTTTAAACATTTTTCGCAGTTTGTCTGGTTACTGATTTCTTCTTTTTAAACATTTTTCGCCGTTTTTCTGGTTACTGATTTCTTCTTTTTAAACATTTTTCTAAGTTTTTCTGGTTACTCACTTCTTCTTTTTAACATTTTCTAAGTTTTTCTGGTTACTGATTTCTTCTTTTTAAACATTTTCGCAGTTTTTCTGGTTACTGATTTCTTCTTTTTAAACATTTTTCTAAGTTTTTCTGGTTACTGATTTCTTCTTTTTAAACATTTTTCTAAGTTTTTCTGGTTACTCACTTCTTCTTTTTAAACATTTTTCTAAGTTTTCCTGGTTACTGATTTCTTCTTTTTAACATTTTTCGCAGTTTGTCTGGTTACTGATTTCTTCTTTTTAAACATTTTTCGCAGTTTTTCTGGTTACTGATTTCTTCTTTTTAAACATTTTTCTAAGTTTTTCTGGTTACTCACTTCTTCTTTTATAACATTTTTCTAAGTTTTCCTGGTTACTGATTTCTTCTTTTTAAACATTTTTCTAAGTTTTCCTGGTTACTGATTTCTTCTTTTTAAACATTTTTCTAAGTTTTTCTGGTTACTCATTTCTTCTTTTTAAACATTTTTCGCAGTTTTTCTGGTTACTGATTTCTTCTTTTTAAACATTTTCCTAAGTTTTCCTGGTTACTGATTTCTTCTTTTTAAACATTTTTCTAAGTTTTCCTGGTTACTCATTTCTTCTTTTTGATC
This sequence comes from Chiloscyllium punctatum, assembly GCF_047496795.1. Taxonomy (NCBI): domain Eukaryota; kingdom Metazoa; phylum Chordata; class Chondrichthyes; order Orectolobiformes; family Hemiscylliidae; genus Chiloscyllium; species Chiloscyllium punctatum. Next base: position 62,274 of record NW_027310592.1, read on the forward strand.
ATTTTTCTAAGTTTTCCTGGTTACTGATTTCTTC
>NW_027310593.1:0-62277 GCF_047496795.1 Chiloscyllium punctatum
CCTTCTCCCCAACTCTCTCCTTCCCCCTCTCCTTCCCCCCACTCTCTCCTTCCCTCCCTCTCCTTCCCCCATCCCTTTCCCTCTCCTTCCCCCTTCCTTCTCCACTCTCTCTTTCCCCATTTCTTCCCCCTCTCTCCTTCTCCCATCTTTCCTTCCCCCTTCCTTTCACCCTCTCTCCTTCCCCCCTCTCCTTCTCCTCTCCCGCCTTCCCGTCTCTCCTTATTCCCTTCCTTCCCTCCTTTCCATCTCCCCTCTCTCCTCCCCTGTCCTTCTCCCCAATCTCATTCCACATTCCTTCCCCCTTCTCCTCTCTCTCCTTCCCCCCCTTCCTTCCCCTCTCTCCTTCTGCCTCTCTCCTTCCCCCCTTCCTTCCCCCTTCCTTCCCCCCTCTCCTTCTCCCCTCTCTTCTCCCCACTTCCTTCCCCCCTTCCTTCCCCCTCTCCTTCTCCCCGCTCTCCTTCCCCCTTCTTTCCCCTCTCTCCTTCCCCCCTCTCCATCTCCACTCTCTCGTTCCCCCTTCCTTCCCCTCGCTCCTTCCCCCCCTTGCCTCCTCTCCTTCTCCCCTCTCTCATTCCCCCTTCATTCCCCTCTCTCCTTCACCCCTCTCTCCTTCCGCCTTCCTTCCCTCCTCTCTCCTTCTCCCCTCTCACCATCCGCTTTCCCACCTCATTCTCCCCTCCCTCCTTCTCCCCTCCCTCATTCTCCTTCACTCCTTCTCCCACTGCTTCCCCCCTCTCCTTCTCCCCTCTCTCTTCCCCCTTCCTTCCCCTCTCTCCTTCTCCCCTCCTGCTCCCCTCCCTCCTTCTCCCCTCTCTCCTCCTCCCTTCCTTCCACCCTCTCATCTCCCCCTCTCCCCTTCCCCTTCGTTTCCCGCTCTCTCCTTTACCCTTCCTTCCCCTCTCTCTTCTCTCCTCTCTCCTTCCCCATCCTTCTCCTCTATCCTTCCCCCCTCCCCCCCTTCTCATCTCTCTCCTTCCCCTTTGCTTCCCCCCTCTCTCCTTCTCCACTCTCTCGTTACCCCTTCTTCTCCTCGCTCCTTCCCCCCTCTCTCCTTCAACCCCCTCTCATTCTCCCTTCTCTCCTTCCCCCTTCCTTCCCCTCTCTCCTTCTCCCTCTCTCCTTCCCCCTTCCTTCACCTCTCTCCTTCCCCCCTCTCTCCTTCTCCGCTCTCTCCTTCCCCCTTCCTTCCCCCCTCTCTCCTTCTCCACTCTCTCGTTCCCCCTTCTTCTCCTCCCTCCTTCCCCCTCTCTCCTTCAACCCCTCTCATTCTCCCCTCTCTCCTTCCCCTTCCTTCCCCTCTCTCCTTCTCCCTCTCTCCTTCCCCCTTCCTTCCCCTCTCTCCTTCTCCCTCTCTCCTTCCCCTCTCTCCTTCTCCCCTCTCTCCTTCCCCCTTCCTTCCTTTCTACCTCCCCCCTCTCTCCTTCCCCCTTCCTTCCCCTCTCTCCTTCTCCTCTCTCCTTCCCCCTTCCTTCTCCTCTCTCCTTCCCCACTCTCTCCTTCCCCTCTCTATCGGTCCCCCTCTTATTCCCCCCTCGTTTTCTCCCCTCTCTCCTCATCCCCTCTTGCCTTCCCCTCTCTCCTTCTCCCGTCCCTCCTTCCCCTCTCTCCTTCTTCACTCTCTCGTTCCCCCTTCCTTCCCCTCGCTCCTTTCCCCCCCTTTCCCCCTCTCCTTCTCCCCTCTCTCTTTCCCCTTCATTCCCCCCCTCCTTCCCCCCTCTCCTTCTCCCCTCTCTCTTTCCCCCTTCATTCCCCTCTCTCCTTCACCACTCTCTCCTTCTCCCCTCTGTCCTTCCACCTTCCTTCCTTCCTCTCTCCTTCTCCCCCTCTCTCCATCGCCTTCCCACCTCATTCTCCCCTCCCTCCTTCTCCCTCTGCTTCCCCCCTCTCCTTCTCCCCTCTATCCTTCCCTCTTCCTTCCCCCTCCCTCCATCTCCCCTTCCCCCTTCCTTCCGCCCTCTCTTTCCCCGCCACTCTCTCCTTCCCCCCTCTCCTTCCATCATCCTTCCCCCTTCCTTCTGCACTCTCTCTTTCCCCATTCCTTCCCTCTCTCCTTCTCCCCCCTCTCCTTCCCCTTTCCTATTCCCCCTCTCTCCTCCCCCTCTCCTTCTCCCCTCTCTCCTTCCCCCTTCCTTCCCCTCTCTCCTTCTCCCCCTTCTCTCCCCGCTCTCCTTCTCCCCTCTCTCCTTCCCCCTTCCTTCCCCTGTCTCCTTCTCCCCTTCTTTCCCCTCTCTCCTTCTCCCTCTCTCCTACCCCCCTCCTGCTCCCCTCCCTCCTTCTTCCCTCTCTCCGACTCCCTTCCTTCCACCCTCTCATCTCCCCCTCTCCCCTTCCCCCTTCGTTTTCCGCTCTCTCCTTTACCCTTCCTTCCCCTCTCTCCGTCTCTCCTCTCTCCTTCCCCCTTCCTTCTCCTCTCTCTCCTTCCCCTTCCTTCCCCCCCTCTCTCCTTCTCCACTCTCTCGTTACCCCTTCTTCTCCTCGCTCCTTCCCCCTCTCTCCTTCAACCCCATCTCATTCTCCCTTCTCTCCTTCCCCCTTCCTTCCCCTCTCTCCTTCTCCCTCTCTCCTTCCCCCTTCCTTCGCCTCTCTCCTTCCCCCCTCTCTCCTTCTCCGCTCTCTCCTTCCCCCTTCCTTCCCCCCCTCTCTCCTTCTCCACTCTCTCGTTCCCCCTTCTTCTCCTCGCTCCTTCCCCCCTCTCTCCTTCAAACCCCTCTCATTCTCCCCTCTCTCCTTGCCCCTTCCTTCCCCTCTCTCCTTCTCCCTCTCTCCTTACCCCTTCCTTCCCCTCTCTCCTTCTCCTTCTCTCCTTCCCCTCTCTCCTTCTCCCCTCTCTCCTTCCCCCTTCCTTCCTTTCTACCTCCCCCCTCTCTCCTTCCCCATTCCTTCCCCTCTCTCCTTCTCCTCTCTCCTTCCGCCTTCCTTCTCCCCTCTCTCCTTCTCCCCTCTGTCATTTCCCCTCTCCTTCCACATTCCTCCTTCTCCCTCCCTCGTTCCCCTCGATCCTTCCCCATTCTCTCCTTCCCCCTCTCATTCCCCCCTTTCTCCTTTACCCCTCTCTCCTTTCCCCATCTCTCCTTGTCCCCTCACTCCTTCCCCCTGCCCCCATCTCTCCTTCCCCCCTCCTTCCCCACTCTCTCCTACCCCCTTCTATCGGTCCCCGTCTTATTCCCCCTCGTTCTTCTCCCCTCTCTGCTCATCCCCTCTCGCCTTCCCCTCTCTCCTTCTCCCGTCCCTCCTTCCCCTCTCTCCCTTCTCCACTCTCTCGTTCCCCCTTCCTTCCCCTCGCTCTTTACCCTCCTTTCCCCCCTCTCCTTCTCCCCTCTCTCTTACCCCCTTCATTCCCCCTCTCTCCTTCACCCCTCTCTCCTTCTCCCCTCTGTCCTTCAACCTTCCTTCCTTCCTCTCTCCTTCTCCCCCCTCTCTCCATCCCCTTTCCCACCTCTTTCTCCCCTCCCTCCTTCTCCCTCTGCTATCCCCCTCTCCTTCTCCCCTCTCTCCTTCCCTCTTCCTTCCCCTCCCTCCTTCTCCCTTCCCCCTTCCTTCCCCTCTCTCCTTCTCCCCAACTTTCTCCTTTCCCCCCTCTCTTTCCCCCCACTCTCTCCTTCCCCCCCCCTCTCCTTCCATCATCCTTCCCCCCTTCCTTCTCCACTCTCTCTTTCCCTATTCTTCCCCTCTCTCTTTCTCCCTCTCTCCTTCCCCCTTCCTTTCACCCTCTATCCTTCCCCCCTCTTCTTCTCCCCTCTCACCATCCGCTTTCCCACCTCATTCTCCCCTCCCTCCTTCTCCCCCTCCCTCATTCTCCCTTCACTCCTTCTCCCACTGCTTCCCCCCTCTCCTTCTCCCTTCTCTCCTTCCCCCTTCCTTCCCCTCTCTCCTTCTCCCTCTCTCCTTCCCCCTTCCTTCTCCTCTCTCCTTCCCCCCTCTCTCCTTCTCCGCTCTCTCCTTCCCCCTTCCTTCCCCTCTCTCCTTCTACCTCTCTCCTTCCCCTCTCTATCGGTCCCCCCTCTTATTCCCCCCTCGTTTTCTCCCCTCTCTCCTCATCCACTGTCGCCTTCCCTCTCTCCTTCTCGCCTCCCTCCTTCCCCTCTCTCCTTCTCCACTCTCTCGTTCCCCCTTCCTGCCCCTTGCTCCTTTCCCCCCTCCTTTCCCTCTCTCCTTCTCCCCCTCTCTCCATCGCCTTTCCCACCTCATTCTCCCCTCCCTCCTTCTCCCTCTTCTTCCCCCCCTCCTTCTCCCCTCTATCCTTCCCTCTTCCTTCCCCTCCCTGCATCTCCCCTTCCCCCTTCCTTCCGCCCTCTCTTTCCCCCCACTCTCTCCTTCCCCCCTCTCCTTCCATCATCCTTCCCCCTTCATTCTGCACTCTCCCTTTCCCCATTCCTTCCCCTCTCTCCTTCTCCCCTCTCTCCTTCCCCTTTCCTATTCCCCCTCTCTCCTCCCGCCCTCCTTCTCCTCTCTCTCCTTATTCCTTCCTTCCCTCCTCTCCATCTCCCCTCTCTCCTTCCGCCTTCCTCCTCCCCTCTCCTTCTCCCCACTCTCATTCCACATGCCTTCCCCCCTCTCCCCTCTCTCCTTCCTCCTTCCTTCCCCTCGCTCCTTGCCCCTCTCTCCCTCTCCCTCTCCTTCCCTCCTCTCCTTCACCACTCTCCCATTCTCCCCTGTCTCCTTCTCCCTTCCTTTCCACCCCACCTTCTCCCCTCTCTCCTTCTCCCTCCTACCCCCTCTCCTTCTCCCCTCTCTCTTTTCCCCTTCCTTACCGTCTCCCATTATTCCTTCCTTCCCCCCCTCTTCTTGTCCACTCTCTCCTTCCCCCTCTCTTCTCCCCACTTCTCCCCACTTCCTTCCCCCTTCCTTCCCCCTCTCCTTCTCCCCTCTCTTCTCCCCACTTCCTTCCCCCTTCCTTCCCCCTCTCCTTCTCCCCGCTCTCCTTCCCCCTTCTTTCCCCTCTCTCCTTCCCCCCCTCTCCATCTCCACTCTCTCGTTCCCCCTTCCTTCCCCTCGCTCCTTCCCCCCCTTGCCCCCTCTCCTTCTCCCCTCTCTCATTCCCCCTTCATTCCCCTCTCTCCTTCACCCCCTCTCTCCTTCCGCCTTCCTTCCCTCCTCTCTCCTTCTCCCCTCTCACCATCCGCTTTCCCACCTCATTCTCCCCTCCCTCCTTCTCCCCTCCCTCATTCTCCCTTCACTCCTTCTCCCACTGCTTCCCCCCCTCTCCTTCTCCCCTCTCTCCTTCCCCCTTCCTTCCCTCTCTCCTTCTCCCCTTCTCTCTCCGCTCTCCTTCTCCCCTCTCTCCTTCTCCCTCTCTCCTTCCCCCTTCCTTCTCCTCTCTCCTTCCCCCCTCTCTCCTTCCCCGCTCTCTCCTTCCCCCTTCCTTCCCCCCTCTCTCCTTCTCCACTCTCTCGTTCCCCCTTCTTCTCCTCGCTCCTTCCCCCTCTCTCCTTCAACCCCCTCTCATTCTCCCCTCTCTCCTTCCCCCTTCCTTCCCCTCTCTCCTTCTCCCTCTCTCCTTCCCCCTTCCTTCCCCTCTCTCCTTCTCCCTCTCTCCTTCCCCTCTCTCCTTCTCCCCTCTCTCCTTCCCCCTTCCTTCCTTTCTACCTCCCCCCTCTCTCCTTCCCGCTTCCTTCCCCTCTCTCCTTCTCCTCTCTCCTTCCCCCTTCCTTCTCCTCTCTCCTTCTCCACTCTCTCCTTCTCCACTCTCTCTATCCCCTTTCCCACCTCCTTCTCCCCTCCCTCCTTCTCCCCTCCCTCCTTCTCCCTCTGCTTACCCCCTTGCCTTCTCCACTCTCTCCTTCCCCCTTCCTTCCCCTCCCTCCTTCTCCCATCTCCCCTTCCCCCTTCCTTCCCCTCTTTCCTTCTCCCCAACTCTCTCCTTCCCCCTCTCCTTCCCCCACTCTCTCCTTCCCTCCCTCTCCTTCCCCCATCCTTTCCCTCTCCTTCCCCCTTCCTTCTCCACTCTCTCTTTCCCCATTTCTTCCCCTCTCTCCTTCTCCCATCTTTCCTTCCCCCTTCCTTTCACCCTCTCTCCTTCCCCCCTCTCCTTCTCCTCTCCCGCCTTCCTGTCTCTCCTTATTCCTTCCTTCCCTCCTTTCCATCTCCCCTCTCTCCTCCCCTGTCCTTCTCCCCACTCTCATTCCACATTCCTTCCCCCCTTCTCCTCTCTCTCCTTCCCCCCTTCCTTCCCCTCTCTCCTTCTGCCTCTCTCCTTCCCCCTTCCTTCCCACTTCCTTCCCCCTCTCCTTCTCCCCTCTCTTCTCCCCACTTCCTTCCCCCTTCCTTCCCCCTCTCCTTCTCCCCGCTCTCCTTCCCCCTTCTTTCCCCTCTCTCCTTCCCCCCTCTCCATCTCCACTCTCTCGTTCCCCCTTCCTTCCCCTCGCTCCTTCCCCCCCTTGCCCCCTCTCCTTCTCCCCTCTCTCATTCCCCCTTCATTCCCCTCTCTCCTTCACCCCTCTCTCCTTCCGCCTTCCTTCCCTCCTCTCTCCTTCTCCCCTCTCACCATCCGCTTTCCCACCTCATTCTCCCCTCCCTCCTTCTCCCCTCCCTCATTCTCCCTTCACTCCTTCTCCCACTGCTTCCCCCCTCTCCTTCTCCCCTCTCTCCTTCCCCCTTCCTTCCCCTCTCTCCTTCTCCCCTCCTGCTCCCCTCCCTCCTTCTCCCCTCTCTCCTCCTCCCTTCCTTCCACCCTCTCATCTCCCCCTCTCCCCTTCCCCCTTCGTTTCCCGCTCTCTCCTTTACCCTTCCTTCCCCTCTCTCTTCTCTCCTCTCTCCTTCCCCATCCTTCTCCTCTATCCTTCCCCCCTCCCCCCTTCTCATCTCTCTCCTTCCCCTTTGCTTCCCCCCTCTCTCCTTCTCCACTCTCTCGTTACCCCTTCTTCTCCTCGCTCCTTCCCCCTCTCTCCTTCAACCCCCTCTCATTCTCCCTTCTCTCCTTCCCCCTTCCTTCCCCTCTCACCTTCTCCCTCTCTCCTTCCCCCTTCCTTCACCTCTCTCCTTCCCCCCTCTCTCCTTCTCCGCTCTCTCCTTCCCCCTTCCTTCCCCCCTCTCTCCTTCTCCACTCTCTCGTTCCCCCTTCTTCTCCTCCCTCCTTCCCCCTCTCTCCTTCAACCCCCTCTCATTCTCCCCTCTCTCCTTCCCCCTTCCTTCCCCTCTCTCCTTCTCCCTCTCTCCTTCCCCCTTCCTTCCCCTCTCTCCTTCTCTCTCTCTCCTTCCCCTCTCTCCTTCTCCCCTCTCTCCTTCCCCCTTCCTTCCTTTCTACCTCCCCCCTCTCTCCTTCCCCCTTCCTTCCCCTCTCTCCTTCTCCTCTCTCCTTCCCCCTTCCTTCTCCTGTCTCCTTCTCCACTCTCTCCTTCTCCCCTCTCTCTATCCCCTTTCCCACCTCCTTCTCCCCTCCCTCCTTCTCTCCTCCCTCCTTCTCCCTTTGCTTACCCCCTTGCCTTCTCCCCTCTCTCCTTCCCCCTTCCTTCCCCTCCCTCCTTCTCCCCAATCCCCTTCCCCCTTCCCCCTTCCTTCCCCTCTCTCCTTCTCCCATCTCCCCTTCCCCCTTCCTTCCCCTCTTTCCTTCTCCCCAACTCTCTCCTTCCCCCTCTCCTTCCCCCCACTCTCTCCTTCCCTCCCTCTCCTTCCCCCATCCTTCCCCTCTCCTTCCCCCTTCCTTCTCCACTCTCTCTTTCCCCATTACTTCCCCTCTCTCCTTCTCCCCTCTTTCCTTCCCCCTTCCTTTCACCCTCTCTCCTTCCCCCCTCTCATTCTCCTCTCCAGCCTTCCTGTCTCTCCTTATTCCGTCCTTCCCTCCTTTCCATCTCCCCTCTCTCCTCCCCTGTCCTTCTCCCCACTCTCATTCCACATTCCTTCCCCCCTTCTCCTCTCTCTCCTTCCCCCCTTCCTTCCCCTCTCTCCTTCCCCCCTTCTCCCTCTCCTTCACCACTCTCCCCTTCTCCCCTCTCTCCTTCTCCCTCTCCTACCCCTTCTGCTTCTCCCCTCTCTCCTTGCCCCTTCCTTCCCATCTCTCGTTATTCCTTCCGTCCCACCTCTCCTTCTCCCCTCTCTCCTTCCCCCGTCCTTCCCCTCTTCCTTCTCCCCTTCTCTCCCCTCTCTCTCCTTCTCCCCTTCCTTCCCCTGTCTCCTTCTCCCCTTCTTTCCCCTCTCTCCTTCTCCCTCTCTCCTTCCCCCCTCCCGCTCTCCTCCCTCCTTCTCCCCTCTCTCCTACTCCCTTCCGTCCACCCTCTCATCTCCCCCTCTCCCCTTCCCCCTTCGTTTCCCTCTCTCTCCTTTGCCCTTCCTTCCCCTCTCTCCTTCTCTCCTCTCTCCTTCCCCCTTCCTTCTCCTCTCTCCTTCCCCCCTCTCTCCTTCTCCGCTCTCTCCTTCCCCCTTCCTTCCCCCTCTCTCCTTCTCCACTCTCTCGTTACCCCTTCTTCTCCTCGCTCCTTCCCCCTCTCTCCTTCGACCCCCTCTCATTCTCCCTTCTCTCATTCCCCCTTCCTTCCCCTCTCTCCTTCTCCCTCTCTCCTTCCCCCTTCCTTCCCCTCTCTCCTTCTCCCTCTCTCCTTCCCCTCTCTTCTTCTCCCCTCTCTCCTTCCCCCTTCCTTCCTTTCTACCTCCCCCCTCTCTCCTTCCCCCTTCCTTCCCCTCTCTCCTTCTCCTCTCTCCTTCGACCTTCCTTCTCCCCTCTCTCCTTCTCCCCTCTGTCATTTCCCCTCTCCTTCCACATTCCTCCTTCTCCCTCCCTCCTTCCCGCTCGATCCTTCCCCATTCTCTCCTTCCCCCTCTCCTTCCCCCCTCTCTCCTTTACCCCTCTCTCCTTTCCCCATCTCTCCTTCTCCCCTCACTCCTTCCCCCTTCCCCCATCTCTCCTTCCCCCCTCCTTCCCCACTCTCTCCTTCCCCTCTCTATCGGTCCCCCTCTTATTCCCCCCTCGTTTTCTCCCCTCTCTCCTCATCCCCTCTCGCCTTCCCCTCTCTCCTTCTCCCGTCCCTCCTTCCCCTCTCTCCTTCTTCACTCTCTCGTTCCCCCTTCCTTCCCCTCGCTCCTTTCCCCCCCTTTCCCCCTCTCCTTCTCCCCTCTCTCTTTCCCCTTCATTCCCCCCCTCCTTCCCCCCTCTCCTTCTCCCCTCTCTCTTTCCCCCTTCATTCCCCTCTCTCCTTCACCACTCTCTCCTTCTCCCCTCTGTCCTTCCACCTTCCTTCCTTCCTCTCTCCTTCTCCCCCTCTCTCCATCCCCTTTCCCAACTCATTCTCCCCTCCCTCCTTCTCCCTCTGCTTCCCCCCTCTCCTTCTCCCCTCTCTCCTTCCCTCTTCCTTCCCCTCCCTCCTTCTCCCCTTCCCCCTTCCTTCCCCTCTCTCCTTCTCCCCAACTTTCTCCTTTCCCCCCTCTCTTTCCCCACACTCTCTCCTTCCCCCCCTCTCCTTCCATCATCCTTCGCCCTTCCTTCTCCCCTCTCTCCTTCCCCCTTCCTATCCCCCTCTCTCCTCCCCCTCTCCTTCTCCTCTCTCTCCTTATTCCTTCCTTCCCTCCTCTCCATCTCCCCTCTCTCCTTCTGCCTTCCTCCTCCCCTCTCCTTCTCCCCACTCTCATTCCACATGCCTTCCCCCCTTCTCCCCTCTCTCCTTCCTCCTTCCTTCCCCTCTCTCCTTCCCCCCTCTCTCCCTCTCCCTCTCCTTCCCTCCTCTCCTTCACCACTCTCCCCTTCTCCCCGTCTCCTTCCCCCTTCCTTTCCACCTCACCTTCTCCCCTCTCTCCTTTTCCCTCTCCTACCCCCTCTCCTTCTCCCCTCTCTCCTTTCCCCTTCCTTACCGTCTCCCATTATTCCTTCCTTCCCCCCTCTTCTTGTCCACTCTCTCCTTCCACCTCTCTTCTCCCCACTTCTCCCCACTTCCTTCCCCCTTCCTTCCCCCTCTCCTTCTCCCCTCTCTCCTTCCCACTTCCTTCCCCCTTCCTTCCCCCCTCTCCTTCTCCCCGCTCTCCTTCCCCCTTCCTTCCCCTCTCTCCTTCCCCCCTCTCCTTCTCCACTCTCTCGTTCCCCCTTCCTTCCCCTCCCTCTTTCTCCCCCTTGCCCCCTCTCCTTCTTCCCTGTCTCATTCCCCCTTCATTCCCCTCTCTCCTTCACCCCTCTCTCCTTCCGCCTTCCTTCCCTCCTCTCTCCTTCTCCCCTCTCACCATCCCCTTTCCCACCTCATTCTCCCCGCCGTCCTTCTCCCCTCCCTCATTCTCCCTTCACTCCTTCTCCCTCTGCTTCCCCCCTCTCCTTCTCCCCTCTCTCCTTCCCCCTTCCTTCCCCTCCCTCCTTCTCCCCTCTCCCCTTCCCCCTTCCTTCCGCTCTCCCCTTCCCCCTTCCTTCCCCTCTCTCCTTCTCCCCAACCCTCTCCTTTCCCCCCTCTCCTTCCCCCCACTCTCTCCTTCCCTCCCTCTCCTTCCCCCATCCTTCCCCTCTCCTTCCCCCTTCCTTCTCCACTCTCTCTTTCCCCATTTCTTCCCCTCTCTCCTTCCCCCTTCCTTTCACCCTCTCTCCTTCCCCCTCTCCTTCTCCTCTCTCTCCTTCCTGTCTCTCCTTATTCCTTCCTTCCCTCCTCTCCATCTCCCCTCTCTCCTCCCCTGTCCTCCCCACTCTCATTCCACATTTCTTCCCCCTTCTCCCCTCTCTCCTTCCCCCTTTCTTCCCCTCTCTCCTTCCTCCCTCTCTCCCTCTCCCCTCTCTCCTTCTTCCTCTCCTTCCCTCCTCTCCTTCACCACTGTCCCCTTCTCCCCTCTCTCCTTCTCCCTCTCTTACCCCTTCTGCTTCTCCCTACTCTCCTTTCCCCTTCCTTCCCGTCTCTCGTTATTCCTTCCTTCCCCCCTCTCCTTCTCCCCTCTCTCCTTCCCCGTCTCTTCCCCCCTCCTTCTCACCTCTCTCCTTCCCACTTCCTTGCCCCTCTCCTTCTCCCCTCTCTCCTTCCCCCTTCTTCGTCTCTCTCCTTCTCCCCTCTCTCCTTCCCCCCTCTACTTTTCGCCTCTCTCCCTCTCCCCTCTCTCCTTCGCTCTTCCTTCCCATCTCTCCTTCTCCCCTCTCCTTCCCCCTTCCTTACCCGTCTCCTTCTCCCCTTCTTTCCCCTCTCTCCTTCTCCCCCTCTCCTTCCACTCTCTCCTTCTCCCCTCTCTCCTTCCCCCCTCTACTTTTCGCCTCTCTCCCTCTCCCCTCTCTCCTTCGCTCTTCCTTCCCATCTCTCCTTCTCCCCTCTCCTTCCCCCTTCCTTACCCGTCTCCTTCTCCCTTTCTTTCCCCTCTCTCCTTCTCCCCCTCTCCTTCTACTCTCTCCTTCTCCCCTCTCTCCTTCCCCTCTCTCCTTCTCCCCTCTCATTCTCCCCTCTCTCCTTCCCCCTTCCTTCCCCTCTCTCCTTCTCCCTTTCTTTCCCCTCTCTCCTTCTGCCCTCTCTCCTCCCCCTCTCTCGTTCTCCCCTCTCCTTCTCCCCTCTCTCCTTCCCCCTTCCTTCCCCTCTCTCCTTCTCCCCTCTCTCCTTCCCCTCTCTCCTTCTCCCCTCTCCTTCTCCCCTCTCTCCTTCCCCCTTCCTTTCCCTCTCTCCTTCTCACCTATCTCCTTCCCACCCACCCTTCCCCCCTCTCCTTCTCCCCTCTCTCTTATTCCCTTCCTTCCCACCTCTCATTCTCCCCCTCTCCCCTTCCCCCTTCATTTCCCACTCTCTCCTTCACCCTTCCTTCCCCTCTCTCCTTCCCCCCTCTCTCCCTCTCCCCCTCCTTCCCTCCTCTCCTTCACCACTCTCCCCTTCTCCCCTGTCTCCTTCCCCCTTCCTTTCCATCCCACCTTCTGCCCTCTCTCCTTCTCCCTCTCCTACCCCCTCTCCTTCTGCGCTCTCTCTTTTCCCCTTCCTTCCCGTCTCTTGTTATTCCTTCCTTCCCCCCCTTCTTCTCCACTCTCTCCTTCCCCCTCTCTTCTCCCCAATTCTCCCCTCTCGCATTCCCACTTCCTTCCCCTTCCTTCCCCCTCTCCTTCTCCCCACTCTCCTTCCCCATTCCTTCCCCTCTCTCCTTCTCCCCTCTCCCCTTCCCCCTTCCTTCCCCTCTCTCCTTCTCCCCAACTCTCTCCTTTCCCCCCTCCTTCCCCCCACTCTCTCCTTTCCTCCCTCTCCTTCCCCCATCCTTCCCCTCTCCTTCCCCCATCCTTCCCCTCTCCTTCCCCCTTCCTTCTCCAGTCTCTTTCCCCATTTCTTCCCCTCTCTCCTTTTCCTCTCTCTCCTTCCCCCTTCCTTTCCCCCTCTCTGCTTCCCCCCTCTCCTTCTCCTCTCTCTCCTTCCTGTCTCTCCTTATTCCTTCCCTCCCTCCTCTCCATCTCCCCTCTCTCCTCCCCTGTCCTTCTCCCCACTCTCATTCCACATTCCTTCCCCCCTTCTCCCCTCTCTCCTTCCCCCCTCTCTCCCTCTCCCGTCTCTCCTTCTCCCTCTCCTTCCCTCCTCTCCTTCACCACTCTCCCCTTCTATCCTCTCTCCTTCTCCCTCTCCTACCCCTTCTGCTTCTCGCCTCTCTCCTTTCCCCTTCCTTCCCGTCTCTCGTTATTCCTTCCTTCCCCCCCTCCTTCTTCACTCTCTCCTTCCCCCTCTCTTTCCTCCTCCTTCCCACTTCCTTCCCCCTCTCCTTCTCCTTTCTCTCCTTCCCCCTTCCTTCCGCCTTCCTCCTCCCCTCTCTCCTTCCCCCTCTCCTTCTCCCCCTCTCATTCCACATTCCTTCCCCTCTCTCCTTCTCCCCTCTCTCCTTCCCCCTTCCTTCCCCTCTCTCCTTCCCCCCACCCTCTCCTTCTTCCCTCCATCCTTCCCCCATCTTTCCCCACTCCTTCTCCCTTCCATCTCCCCTGTCTCCTTCCCCCTCTCCTTCTCCACTCTCTCTCCTTCCCCATTCCTTCCCCTCTCTCTCTTTCCCATCCTTTTCCCCTCTCTCCTTCCCTCCTCTCTCCTTCTCCCCCTCTCCCTTCCCCTTCTTTCCCCGCTCTCCTTCTCCCCTCTCTCCTTCCCCCTTCCTTCCCGTCTCTCATTATTCTTTCCTTCCCCCCTCCTTCTCCACTCTCTCCTTCCCCCTTCCTTTCCCTCTCTCCTTTCCCCCCTCTCCTTCTCCCCTCCTTCCCCCTCCTCTCCTTCCTCCTCTCCATCCCCCTCTCTCCTTTTCCCCTCTCTCCTCCCCTCTCTCCTTCTCCCTCTCTCCTTCTCGCCTCTCTCCTTCCCCCATCCTTCCCCTCTCCTTCTCCCCTCTGTCTTTCCCCATTCCTTCCCCTCTCTCCTCCCCCCCTCTCCTTCCCCAATCCTTCCCCTCTCCTTCCCCCTCTCCTTCCCCCTTCCTTCCCCTCCCTCCTTCTCCCCTCTCCCCTTCCCCCTTCCCCCTCTCTCCTTCTCCCCAACTGTCTCCTTTCCCCACCTCACCTTCCCCCATCCTTCCCCTCTCCTTCCCCGTTCCTTCTCCACTCTCTCTTTCCCCATTCCTTCCCCACTCTCCTTCTCCCCTCTCTCCTTCCCCCTTCCTTTCCCCCTCTCTCCTTCCCCCTTCTCCTTCTCCTCTCTCTCCTTCCTGTCTCTCCTTATTCCTTCCTTCCCACCTCTCCTTCTCCCCTCTCTTCTTCCCCCTTCCATTCCCTCTCCTCTTCTCCCCTATCTCCTTCCCCCTTCCTTTCACCCCACCTTCTCCCCCCTCTCCTTCTCCCCTCTCTCCTTCCCCAGTCCTTCCCCTCTTTCCTTCCCCTCTTTCTCCTTCCCCCTGTCTCTTTCTCCACCTCTCCTTCCTCCTTCCTTCCCCTCTCTCCTTAACCCATCTCTCTTTCTCCCCTCTCCTTCCCCCTTCCTTCCCATTCTCCTCTTCCCCTCTCACCTTCCCCTCTCCTTCCCGCCTCTCCTTCTCCCCTCTCTCCTTCCCCGGTCCTTCCATTCTTTCCTTCCCCTCTCTCCTTCCCCCATCTCTTTTTCTCCACATCTCCTTTCCCCTTCCTTCCCCTCTCTCCTTCACCCATCTCTCTTTCCCCCTGTCGCCTTTTCCTCTCCCTCCTTCCCCCTGCCTTCCCCTCTCTCTTTCTCCCCTCTCTCCTTACCCCTCTCCTTCCCTCCTCTCTCCTTCTCTCTTCCATTCCCGCTCTCCTTCTCCCCTCTCTCTCCTTCCTCCTTCTTTCCCACTTCTCTCCTCCCCCCTCCATTCCCCCCTCTCTTTCTCCCCTCTCCTCCCTCCTTCCTTCCCCTCACTCCTTCTCCCCTCTCAATCCCCCTTCATTCCTCTCTCTCCTTCCCCCCTCCTCGCCCTTCCTTCTCCTCTCTCCTTCCCCCTTCCTTTCCCCCTCTCCTTTTCCACTGTCTCCTTCACCCTTCCTTCCCCTCTCTCCTTCTCACCTCACTCCTCCCCCTCTTCCTCTCACTCTTCCCCTCTCTCCTTCTCCCCTCTCACCTTTGCCCTTCGTTCCACTCTCTCCATGTCCCCTCTACTTCTCCCATCTCTACTCCCCCCTTCCTTCCCTCCTCTTCTTCACCCCTCTCTCCTTCCCCCCTCTCCTTACACCCTCTCCTTCCTCCTGTCTCTCCTTCCCCCCTCTCCTTTTCCCATCTCTACTCCCCCCTTCCTTTCCCTCTCTCCTTCCCCACTCCTTCTCCCCTCTTTCCTTCCCCCTTCCTTCCCCTCTCTCCATTCCCCCCCTCTCCTTCTCCCCTCTCTCCTTCCCCGGTCCTTCCACTCTTTCCTTCCCCTCTCTCCTTCCCCCCTCTCTTTTTCTCCACCTCTCCTTCCCTCTTCCTTCCCCTCTCTCCTTTTCCACTGTCTCCTTCACCCTTCCTTCCCCTCTCTCCTTCTCACCTCACTCCTTCCCCCTTCCTTCATCTCTCTCCTTCTCCCCTCTCTTTCCCCCTTCCTTCCCCCCTCTCCTTCTCCCCTTTCGCCATCCCCCTTCCTTCCCCTCTCTCCATTCCCCCCTCCTTACCCCGCTCTCCTTCCTCCCGTCTCTCCTTCCCCCTTCCTTCCCTCTTCTCTTTCCCCCTCTCTCCTTCACCCCTCTCTCCTTCCCCCTCTCTTCCCCCCTCCCCTCTCTCCTTCCCACTTCCTACCCCCTTCCTTCCCGTCTCTCCTTCTCCCCTCTCTCCTTGCCCCTTACGTCCCCTCTTTACTTCACCACTCTCTCCTTCCCCTCTCTCCCTTTCTCCACCTCTCCTTCCCCCTTCCTTACCCTCTCTCCTTACCCCATCTCTCTTTCTACCCCTCCTTCTCCTCTCTCTCCTTCCACCTTCCTTCCCCTCTCTCCTTCTCCCCTCTCCTTCCCCCCTCTCCTTCTCGCCTCTTTCCTTCTCCACTCTCTCCTTCCCTCTTCCTTTCCCTCTATCCTTCTCCCCTCTCTCCTTCCCTCTTCCATTCCCTCTCTCCTCCCCCCTTCTTTCCCCTCTCTACTTCTCCTCTTTCCTTCCCCCTCTCTATTTCAACCCTCCCTCCTTCCCCCTCTCCTTCTCGCCTCTTTCCTTCTCCTCTCTCTCCTTCCCTCTCTCCTTCCCCAATCCTTCCCCTCTCTTTCCCCCTCTCTCTTTCTCCCCTTTCGCCTTCCCTCTTCCATTCCCTCTCTTTCTCCCCTCTCTCCTTCCCTCTTCCATTCCCTCTCTCCTTCCCCCTTCCTTCCCCTCTCTCCTTCTCCTCTTTCCTTCTCCCTCTCTATTTCTCCCCTCTCCTTCTTCCCTCTTTCCTTCCCCTCTCTCCTTCCCCAGTTCTTCCCCTCTTTCCTTCCCCTTGCTCTGCTTCCCCCGACTGTTTTTCTCCACCTCTCCTTCCCCCTTCCTTCTCCTCTCTCCTTACCCCATCTCTCTTTCCCCCTCTCTCCTTACACCATCTCTCTTTCCCCCTCTCTCCTTCTCCCCTCTTTCCTTCTCCCCTCTCTCTCCTTCCCTCTTCCATTCCCTCTCTCCTTCTACTCTCTCTCCTTCCCCATTCCTTCCCCTCTCTCTTTCTCCCCTCTCTCCTTCCTCCTCTCCTTCCCCCTCTCTCCTTCCCCCTTCCTACCCCCCTCTCCTTCTCCACTCTCTTCTTCCACCTTCTTTCCCACTTCTCTCCTCCCCCTTCCTTCCTCTTTCTCCTTCCCTCCTCTCTCCTTCCCACCTCCCTCCTTCTCCCCTCTCTCCTTCCCCTCTCTCCTTCCCCCTTCCTTCCCCTCTCTTCTTACACCATCTCTCTTTCCCCCTCTCTCCTTCTCCCCTCTCTCCTTCCCTCTTCCATTCCCTCTCTCCTTCTCCCCTCTCTCCTTCCCCTCTCTCTGTCTCCCCTCTCTCCTTCCCCCTTCCTACCCCCCTCTCCTTCTCCCCTCTATCCTTCCCCCTTCTTTCCCCCTTCTCTCCTCCCCCCTTCCTCCCTCTCTCCTTCTCCCCTCTCTCCTTCCCCCTTCCTTTCCCCCTCTCCTTTTCCACTGTCTTCTTCACCCTTTCTTACCCTCCCTCCTTCTCACCTCACTCCTCCCCCCTTCCTTCATCTCTCTCCTTCTCCCCTCTCCTTCCCCTCTCTTCTCCCATCTCTACTCCCCCCTCCTTTCCCTTTCTTCTTCTCCCCTCTCTCCTTCCCCCTTCCTTCCCCTCTCTCCATTCCCCCGTCTCCTACCCCCGTCTCCTACTCGCCTCTCTCCTTCATCCCTCTCCTTCCCCCTCTCATTCCTCCCGTCTCTCCTTCCCCCTTCCTTCCCTCCTCTCCTTCCCCCTTCTCCTTCTCCCCTCTCTCCTTCTCCCTCCACCTCCCCCTCTCGTTCTCCCCTCTCTCCTTCCCCGGTCCTTCCCCTTTTTCCTTCCCCTCTCTCTCCTTCCCCCTCTCTCTTTCTCCAGCTCTCCTTGACCCATCTCTCTTTGCACCGGTCTCCTTCTCTTCTCACTCTTTCCTCCTTCCCCCTTCCATCACCTCTCTCTTTCTCCTCTCCTCTTCCCCCTTCCTACCCCTCTGTCTTTCTCCCCTCTCTCCTTCGCCCTTCGTTCCCCTTTGGCCGTGCCCCCCTCTCTCCTTCTCCCCTCTCTCCTTCCCCCTCTCTTCTTCACCCCTCTCTCCTTCCCCTTCCTTCTCCTCTCTCTCCTTCCCCCTTCCTTCCCTCCTCTCCATCACCTCTCTATCCTCCCCCCTCTCCTTACCCCCTCTCATTCCTTCCCTCTCTCTCTTTCCCCCCTCTCTTTCTCCACCTCTCCTTCCCCCTTCCTTCCACTCTCTCCTTACCCCATCTCTCTTTCCCCTTCTCTCCTTCTCCTCTCTCTCCTTCCCCCTTTCTTCCCGCTTCTCCTTGTCCCCTCCCTCCTTGTCCCCTCTCTCCTTCCCCCTTCTCATTCTCCCCTCTCTCCTTCTCCCCCTCCTCCCCCTCTCCTTCTTCCCTCTCTCCTTCCCCGGTTCTTCCCCTCTTTCCTTCCACTCTCTCTCTGCTTCTCCCCTCTCTCTTTCTCCACCTCTCCTTCCCCCTTCCTTCCCCTCTCTCCTTAACCCATCTCTCTTTCTCCCTCTCTCCCTTCCCCTTCCTTCCCCTTCTCCTTCTCCCTTCCTTCCCCTTCTCCTTCTCCCCTCTCACCTTCCCCCTCTCCTTCCACCCTCGCCTTCTTCCCTCTCTCCTTCCCCCTTCCTTACCCCTCTCTCATTCTCCCCTCTCTCCTTCCCTCTCTCTCTCCTTCTCCTCTCTTTCCTTCCCCCTCTCCTTCCCCCTTCCTTCTCCTCTCTACTTCCGCTTCCTTTCCCCTCTCCGTTTCCACCGTCTCCTCCCCCCTTCCTCACCTCTCTCCTTCTCCCCTCTCTCCTGTCCCCAGCTTTCCCCTATATCCTTCTCCCCTCTCTCCTACTCCCCTCTCTCCTTCCCCCTTCCTTCCCCCTTCCTTCCCCTCTCTCCTTCCCCCTTCCTTCCCCCTCTTTCCTTCCCCTTCCTTCCCTTCTCTCCTTAACCCCTCTCTTCTTCCCCGTCTCATTACCCCTCTCCTTCATCCCGTCTCCCCTTCCCCCTTCCTTCCCTCCTCGCCTTCCCTTCTCTCCTTCTCCTCTCTCTCCTTCCCCCTTCTTCCCCCCTTCTCCTTCTCCCCTCTGTCCTTCTCCCCTCTCTCCTTCCCCTCTTTCCTTCCCCCTCTCTCTTTCTCCACCTCTCCTTCCCCTCTCTCCTTAACCCATCTCTCTTCCCCCCTATCTCCTCTCCTCTCCCTCCTTCCCCCTTCCTTCCCCCGTCTCCTTCCCCATTCCTTCTGCTCTCTCCTTCTCCCCTCTCACCCCTTCCCCCTTCCACCCCACTCCTTCTTCCCTCTCTCCTTTCCCCCCTCTCCTTTCCCCTCTCCTTCCCACTCCCTCCTTCTCCCTCTCTCCTACCCCCTTCCGTCCACTCTCTCCTTCCCCCCCTTCTTCTCCCCTCTCTCCTTTGTCTACCTCTCTACTTCTCCCCTCTCTCCTTCCCCCTTCCGACCCCCGTCTCCTTCTCCACTCTCTCCTTTCCCCTTCTTTCCCCCTTCTCTGCTCCCCCCTTCCTTCCTCTTTCTCCTTCCCTCCTCTCTCCTTCCCCCCTCTCTCCTTCTCCCTCTCCTTTTCCACTGTCTTCTTCACCCTTTCTTACCCTCCCTCCTTCTCACCTCACTCCTTCCCCCTTCCTTCATCTCTCTCTTTCTCCCCTCTCCTTCCCCTCTCTCCTTCTCCAATCTCTACTCCCCCCTTCCTTTCCCTCTCTTCTTCTCCCCTCTCTCCTTCCCCCTTCCTTCCCCTCTCTCCATTCCCCCTGTCTCCTACCCCCATCTCCTACTCGCCTCTCTCCTTCCCCCTTCCTTCCCTCGTCTCCTTCACCCCTCTCCTTCCCCCTCTCATTCCTCCCGTCTCTCCTTCCCCCTTTCTTCCCTCCTCTCCTTCCCGTCTCTCCTTCTCCCCTCTCTCCTTCTACCCCATCCTCCCCCTCTCTTTCTCCCCTCTCTCCTTTCTTGGTCCTTCCCCTCTTTCCTTCCCCTCTCTCTCCTTCCGCCTCTCTCTTTCTCCACCTCTCCTTGACCCATCTCTCTTTCCCCCTGTCTCCTTCTCCTCTCCCTCCTTCCCCCTTCCTTCACCCCTCTTTCTCCCCTCTCTCCTCTTCCCCCTTCCTACCCCTCTGTCCTTCTTCCCTCTCTCCTTCACCCTTCGTTCCCCTTTCACCGTGCCCCCCAATCTCCTTCACCCCTCTCTCCTTCTCCCATCTCTCCTTCCCCCCTTCCTTCCCCTCTCTCCTTCTCCCCTCTCTCCATCCCCCTATCTTCTTCACCCCTCTCCTCCTTCCCCCTTCCTTCCCCTCTCTCCTTCCCCTCTCTCTCCTTCCCCCTTCCTTCCCTCCTCTCCATCACCTCCCTATCCTCCCCCTCTCCTTCCTTCCCTCTCTCTCCTTCCCCACATCTCCTCCCCCCTTCCTTCAGCTCTCTCCTTACTCTATCTCTCTTTCCCCCTCTCTCCTTCTCCTCTCTCTCCTTTCCCTTCTCTCCTTCTCCCCTCTCTCCCTCTCCCCTCTCTCCTTCGCCCTTCGTTCCCCTTTCACCGTGCCCCCCAATCTCCTTCACCCCTCTCTCCTTCTCCCATATCTCCTTCCCCCCTTCCTTCCCCTCTCTCCTTCTCCCCTCTCTCCTTCCCCCTCTCTCCTTCCCCCCTTCTCCCCTCTATCCTTCCCACTTCCATCCCCCTCTCTCCTTCCCCCCTCCCTCCTTCCCCCTCTCCTTCCTCCCGTCTCTCCTTCCCCTTCCTTCCTTCCTCTCCTTCCCTTCTCTCCTTCTCCCCTCTCTCCTTCCCCCTTCTTTCCCCATTCTCCTTCTCCCCTCTCTCTTTCTCCCCCCTCCTCCCTCTCTCCTTCCCCTTCTTTCCCCCTTCTCCTTCTCCCCTCTCTCTTTCTCCCCCCTCCTCCCCCTCTCCTTCTTCCCTCTCTCCTTCTCCCCTCTCTCCTTCCCGGTCCTTCCCCTCTTTCCTTCCCCTCTCTCTCCTTCCCCCCTCTCTCTTTCTCCACCTCTCCTTCCCCTCTCTCCTTAACCCATCTCTCCTTCCCCCGTCTCCTTCTCCTCTCCCTCCGTCCCCTTCCTTCCCCCCTCTCCTTCCCCCTTCCTTCTCCTCTCTCCTTCTCCCACTCTTCCCTTCCCCCTTCCTACCCCCCTCCTGCTCTCCTCTCTCCTGTCCCCCCTTTCTCCTTTCCCCTCTCCTTCCCACTCCCTCCTTCTCCCTCTCTCCTTCCCCTTCCTTCCTCTCTCTCATTCCCCTCTCTACTTTTCCCCTCTCTCCTACCCCCTTCCGTCCACCTTCTCCTTCCCCCCCTTCTCCCCTCTCTCATACCCCCTTCCTTCCCCTCTGTCGTTCCCCCCTCTCCTTCTCCCCTTTCTCCATCCCCCTTCCTTTCAATCCCTCCTTCTCCCCTCTCTCCTTCCCCCCTCCTCCCCCCTCTCCTTCTCCCCTCTCTGCTTCTCCCTTCCTTCTCCCCTCTCCTTCTCCCCTCTCTCCTTTCCCCTTCCTTCCCGTCTCTCGTTATTCCTTCCTTCCCCCCTCCTTCTCCCCCTCTCCTTCCCACTTCCTTCCCCCTCTCCTTCACCCCTCTCTCCTTCCCTCTTCCTTCCCCCATCTCTCCTTTCCCCTTACTTCCCCATTTTACTTCACCATTCTCTCTTTCCCCCTCTCTCTTTCTCCACCTCTCCTTCCCCCTTCCTTCCCCTCTCTCCTTACCCCATCTCTCTTCCCCCCGGTTCTCCTCTCTCTTCTTCTCCCTTCCTTCCCCTCTCACCTTTTCCACTCTCTCCTTCCCCCTTCCTTCCCCTCTCTCCTTCTCCCCCCTCTCCTTCCCCTCATCTCCTCCCACTTTCCTTCCCCTCTCTTCTTCTCCCCTCTCTCCTTCCCCGTCTTTCCTTCTCTCCCTCCTTCCCCCTCACCTTCATCACTCTCTCCTTCTCCCCTCTCTCCTTCCCCCTCTCTTCACCCCTCCCCCTCTCCTTCCCACTTCCTTCCCTCTTCCTTCCCCTCTCCTTCTCCCCTCTCTCCTTGCCCCTTACGTCCCCTCTTTACTTCACCACTCTCTCCTTCCCCCCTTTCTCTTTCTCCACCTCTCCTTCCCCCTTCCTTCCCCTCTCTCCTTACCCCATCTCTCTTTCCACCCCTTCTTCTCCTCTGTCTCCTTCCCCCTTCCTTCCCATCTCTCCTTCTCCCCTCTCCTTCTCGCCTCTTTCCTTCTCCCCTCTTTCCTTCCCTCTTCCTTTCCCTCTATCCTTCTCCCCTCTATCCTTCCCTTTTCCATTCCCTCTCTCCTTTTCCCTTCCTTCCCCTCTCTCCTTCTCCTCTTTCCTTCCCCCTCTCTATTTCTCCCCTCTCTCCTTCCCCCTCTCCTTCTCGCCTCTTTCTTTCTCCTCTCTCTCCTTCCCTCTCTCCTTCCCCCTTCCTTCCCCTCTCTTTCCCCCTCTCTCTTTCTCCCCTTTCTCCTTCCCTCTTCCATTCCCTCTCCTTCCCTCTTCCATTCCCTCTCTCCTTCCCCCTTCCTTCCCCTCTCTCCTTCTCCCTCTCTATTTCTCCCCTCTCTCCTTCCCCCCTCTCCTTCTCCCCTCTTTCCTTCCCCCTCTCTCCTTCCCCAGTTCTTCCCCTCTTTCCTTCCCCTCGCTCTCCTTCCCCCGTCTGTTTTTCTCCACGTCTCCTTCCCCCTTCCTTCCCCTCTCTCCTTACCCCATCTCTTTCCCCCTCTCTCCTTACCACATCTCTCTTTCCCCCTCTCTCCTTACCACATCTCTCTTTCCCCCTCTCTCCTTCTCCCCTCTTTCCTTCTCCCCTCTCTCCTTCCCCCTTCCTTCCCCTCCCTCTTTCTCCCCTCTCCTTCCCCCCTTTCCTTCCCCCTCTCCTTCCCCCTCTCCTTCTCCTCTCTCCTCCCCCTCTCCTTCCCCCTCTCCTTCTCCTCTCTCCTTCTCCTCTCTCCTCCCCCTCTCCTTCACCACTCTCTCCTTCTCCCCTCTCCTTCTCCCCTCTTTCCCTCCCCCTCTCTCCTTCCCCAGTTCTTCCCCTCTTTCCTTCCCCTCGCTCTCATTCCCCCGTCTGTTTTTCTCCACCTCTCCTTCCCCCTTCCTTCTACTCTCTCCTTACCCCATCTCTTTCCCCCTCTCTCCTTACCACATCTCTCTTTCCCCCTCTCTCCTTCTCCCCTCTTTCCTTCTCCCCTCTCTCCTTCCCCCTTCCTTCCTCTCCCTCTTTCTCCCCTCTCCTTCCCCCCTTTCCTTCCCCCTCTCCTTCCCCCTCTCCTTCTCCTCTCTCCTCCCCCTCTCCTTTCCCCTCTCCTTCTCCTCTCTCCTTCTCCTCTCTCCTCCCCCTCTCCTTCACCACTCTCTCCTTCTCCCCTCTCTCCTTCCCCTTCCTTCCCCCTCTCCTTCTACCCTCTCTCCTTCCCCCACCTCTCTTTCCCCCTTCCTTCTCCTCTCTCCTTCTCCTCTCTCACCTTCCCCCTGTCCCATTCTCCCCTCTCTCCTTCGCCCTTCCCTCCCCTCTCTCCTTCCCTCTCCTTCCCCCCTCAGCCCTTCCACCCCTCTCTCCTTCCCCACTCTCTACTTCCCCCCGCTCTCCTTCCGCCCTCTCCTTCCCCACATCTACGTTTCGCCCTCTCCTTCGCCCCCCTTCACTCTATCTCCTTCTGACAACCCTCCTCCCCCTCTCTTTCACTCCCTGTCCATTCGCCCTTCCCCCCACTCCTTCCACCCTTCCCCTCTCTCCTTACCACACTCTTTTCCTCACTCTTTCCCCCTCTCTCCTTCCCCCCCCAACATCCCCTCACTCCCTCCCCGCTCCTTTCCCCTCTCTCCTTCCCCCAACTCCTTCTGACATCTCTCCTCTCCACTGCCTCTGTCGCTTTGCCCCTCTCCTTCCGCCCTCCTTCTCCCTCAACTTCCCCCCTTTCCCCCACTCACCTTCGCCCCCTTCCCCCTCTTCTTCCCCCTCTTCTTCCCCTCGCTCTCCTTCCCCCCACTCTCAACCCCCTCTCTCTCCTTCCCCCACTCACTCCTTCCCCTCTTTCCTTCTCCCCTATGCCCTTCCCCATCCTTCCCCTCTCTCATTCACCCGTCCTTCCCCTCTCTCCTTCTCCCCTCTCTCCTTCTCCCCTCTCCTCTTCCCCCTTCCTTCCACCCCCCTTCTCCCCTCTCACCTTACCTCATTCCTCCCCTCTCTCCTTCTCCCTTCTCTCCTTCCTCCTTCCTTCCCTGCTCTGTTTCTCCCCTCGCTCCTTCCCCTTCCTTCCCCTCCTTCTCCCCTCTCTCCTTTCCCCACTCCTTCGCCCCTCTCCTTCTCCCCTCCCTCCTACCCCCTTCCTTGCCCCCCTCCTTCTCCCCTCTCTCCTCCCCTCTCTCCTTCTCCCCTCTCTCCTTCCCCCTGTCTCCTTCCCCCCTCTCCTTTCCCCTCTCCTTCCCCCTCCCTCCTTCTCCCTCTCTCCTTCCACACCACCTTCCCCCCTCTCCCTCTCCCCTCTCTCCTTCCCCTCTATCCTTCCCCACTCTCTCCTTACCCCTCTCTCCTTCCCCATCTCTCCTTCTCCCCTCACTCCTTCTCCCCTTCCCCCTCTCTCGTTCCCCCTCTATCTGTCCCCCTCTCCTTCCCCCTCTCTTTCTCCCCTCTCTCCTTCCTCCCCTCTCTCCTTCATCTCTCTCTCCTTCCACCTTCCTTCTGCTCTCTCCTTCCCCCGTCCTTACCTCCTCTCTCCTCCTCCACTCTCTTTCCCCATTCCTTCCCCTCGCTCCTTCCCCCTCTCCTTCTCCCCTCTCTCCTTCCCCCTTCCTTCCCCTCTCTTCTTCCCCACCCATCTCCTTCTCCCCTCTCTCCTTTCCCGTTCCTTCCCCCCTCCTTCTCCCCTCTCTCCTCCCCCCTTCCTTCCCCTCTCTCCTTCTCCCCCCCTCCATCCCCTCTCTCCTTCCCCTCACTACGTCTCCTCCCCTCCTTCTCCCCTCTCTCCTTCTCCCCTCTCCCCTGCCCCCTTCCTTTCCCTCTCTCCTCCTCCCCCTCTCCTTCCCCATTCCTTACCCTCTCTCCTTCGCCCCTCTTTCCTTCGCCCCTCTCTCGTTCTACTCTCTCTCCTTCTCCCCCCTCTCTCCCCTTCCTTCCCCCCTTTCCCCCCTCTTTCCTTCCCTGTTTCTTCCCCTCTCTCCTTCTCCACTCTCTTCTTTCCCCTCCCTCCTTGTCCCTCTCTCCTTCCACCTCTCCTTCCCTGTCTCCTTTCCCCATCTCTCCTTCTCCCCTCACTCCTTCCCCCTTCCTCCCTCTTGTTTCCCCCTCCTTCCCCACTGTCTCCTTCCCCCCTCTATCCATCCCCATCTCCTTCCCCCTCACTTTCTCCCCTCTCTTTCTCCCCACTCTCTTTGTCCCCTCTCTCCTTCCCCCCTCCTTCCCCACTCTCTCCTTCCCCCCTCTATCCGTCCCAAACTCCTTCCCCCCTCTCTTTCTCCCCTCTCTTTCTCCCCACTCTCCTTGTCCCCTCTCTCCTTCCCCCACTCCTTCGCCCCTCTCCTTCTCCCCTCTCTCCTTCCCCCCTCTCTCCTTCTCCCCTCTCTCCTTCTCCCTCTTCTTCCCCCTCCTTATCCCCTCTCTCCTTCCCTCCTCCTTCCCCTCTCTCCTTCTCCACCTCTCCTTCCTCGTCCTTACCCTCTTTCCTTCTCTCCTCTCTCCTACCCCCTTCCTTCCCCCTCTCATTCTCCCCTCTCCCCTTCCTCCATCCTTCCCCTCTCTCATTCACCCTTCCTTCCCCTCTCTTCTTCCCCCTTCCTTCCACCCCTCCTTCTCCCCCTCACCTTACCTCACTCCTCCCCTCTCTCCTTCTCCCTTCTCTCCTTCCTCCTTCCTTCCCTGCTCTGTTTCTCCCCTCCCTCCTTCCCCTTCCTTCCCCCTCCTTCTCCCCTCTCTCCTCCCCCCTCTCCTTCTCCCCTGTCTCCTTCTCCCCTCTCTCCTCCCCCCTCTCCTTCTCCCCTGTCTCCTTCTCCCCTCCCCCTCTCCTTCTCCCCTCTCTCCTTCTCCCCTGTCTCCTTCTGCCCTCTCTCCTTTCCCCTCTCCTTCCCCCTCCCTCCTTCTCCCTCTCTCCTTCCACACCACCTTCCCACCTCTCCGTCTCCCCTCTCTCCTTCCCCTCTATCCTTCCCCACTCTCCTTCTCCTCTATCCTTCTCCCCTCTCTCATTCCCCTTCCTTCCCCCTCTCCTTTACCCCTCTCTCCTTCCCCCCTCCTCACCCCTCTATCTCCTCCCCCTCTCCGTCTCCACTCTCTCCTTCCCCCTCTCTCCTTTCCCCCCTCCATCTTATCCCTCTCCATCTTTTCCCTCTATCACTCCCTCCATCCAACACTCTCTCTCTGTGCATCTTGTGTTCTTTTACCCCTTTGTCTGTCCTTCCCCACTCTCTACTTCACGCCTCTCTACTTCCCCCTCTCTTCTTCCCCACTGTCTGCTTCCTCCTTCATTCCGGTCTCTCCTTCCCTCCTCGCTCCTTCTCTTTCTCTCCTTCCCCACCTCGCATTACACCCCTTCCCCCCTCCTTTCCACCCTCCCTCCTCCCCCTCCTTCCCCTCTCCTTCCCCCCTCTCTCCTTCCCCCCCTCCAAATTATCCCTCTCCATCTTATCCCTGTATCACTCCCTCCTTCCCACACTCTGTCTCTGTGCATCTTGTGTTCTTTTACCCCTTTGTCTGTCCTTCCCCACTCTCTACTTCACGCCTCTCTACTTCCCCACTGTCTGCTTCCTCCTTCATTCCGGTCTCTCCTTCCCCCCTCTCTCCTTCTCCCTTCGCTCCTTCCCCTTCTCTCCTTCCTCCCTCTCTCCTTCTCCCCTCTCTCCTTCCTCCCTCTCTCCTTCCTCCCTCTCTCCTTCCTCCCTCTCTTCTTCCCCCCTCTCTCCTACCCCCTTCTCTCCATCCCCTCTCCCCTTCCCTCCCCTCTCTTTCGCCCCTGTCTCCTTCCCCCCTCGCTCCTTCCACCCCTTTGTCCTTCCCCACTCTCTACTTCCCCTCTCTCCTTCCGCCCTCTCCTTCCCCACATCTACGTTTCGCCCTCTCCTTCGCCCCCCTTCACTCTATCTCCTTCTGACAACCCTCCCCCCCTCTCTTTCACTCCCTGTCCATCACCCCTTCCCCCCTCTCCTTCCACCCCACTGCTTCACCCCCTCTCCTTCCATCCTTCCCCTCTCTCCTTACCACACTCTTTCCCTCACTCTTTCCCCCTCTCTCCTTCCCCCCCTCAACATCCCCTCCCTCCCTCCCCGCTCCTTTCCCCTCTCTCCTTCCCCCAACTCCTTCTGACATCTCTCCTCTCCACTCTCTGCCTCCGTCTCCTTGCCCCTCTCCTTCCCCCTCCTTTTCCCTCTACTTCCCCCCTTTCCCCCACTCACCTTCGCCCCCTTCCCCCTCTTCTTCCCCCCTCTCCTTCCCCCCGCTCTCCTTCCCCCCACTCTCAACCCCCTCTCTCTCCTTCCCCCTTCCCATCTCTCCTTCCCCCTCTCCTTACTCTGTCTCTACTTTCACCCTCTCTCTGTCCGCCCCCTTCCCCCAGTCTCCTTCCCCCCTCTCCTCCCCCCCCGCTCTCCTTCCACCCACTCTCAACCCCTCTCTCTCTCCTTCCCCCCTTCCTATCTCTCCTTCCCCCTCTCCTTACTCCGTCTCTACTTTCACCCTCTCTCTGTCCACCCCCTTCCCCCACTCTCTTTCCCTCCCTCTCCTTTCCCCACTCTCCTTCCCCAGCTTCCCCCCCCCCTCCTTTCCCCCCTCTCCTTCCCCCTTTCCTCCCCCCTCCTCACCCCAACTCTCCTTCCCCCCTCCTTTCCACCCACTTTCCTTGCCCCCTCTCTCCTTACCCACCTCGCATTACACCCCTTCCCCCCTCCCTCCTTCCCTCTCCTTCACCCCTCCATCTTATCCCTCTCCATTTTATCCCTCTATCACTCCCTCCTTCCCACACTCTTTCTTTGTCTGTATCTTGTGTTCTTTTACCCCTTTGTCTCAGAAACAATCACCTTGTGCTGCAAAATATTTCCATCTCCCCCACTTCAAATACCCACGAGTCACATTGCTGTGTGTGGGACGGTGTTATTTGTTTAAAATATCAACAAAAGAAACTGGAGATGGTGTGAGAGAGGGGACAGAGAGAGAGAGAGAGAGAGAGAGAGAGAGAGACATACAGACAGACAGAGAGATCCCCTCCCAGATACTCAGGGAATTGAATTGAACGGGCCAACCTGTGTCTTATTTATGTGATTATCACATTTGATCACCCAGGCCTGGACACATCCCACATTACTCTGACATTAGAACAAGTCTTTGGGGAGAGTTTCTCATTTAAGGTTTTAATTCCCTTCTTGGGGAGTCTGGTCTGTCAGACATTTTCTGCGGATTCATATATTTATATTAAATCGCAAGTCCCCAGTTCCTTTAACCCCAGGATTGAAATCTGTTTTAAAAATGACAGGGCCGCAATCCGACAGGAACCAGTTACCCAGAGGCCCCTAAAACCCAGGGTCCCCCAGAGGAGATTAAACCTCGGGGTAAATAAACACACAACTCACTGTGGGCCCCCACGGGGTGCAGCCTGTCGATCAGGCCTCAGGCCTCAGGCCCGTGCTCCCTCTCTGGAGGTTGATCTTTCCTGGCCTCGAACATTTTGGATCTTCACGTTGCAGCTTTCCAAACAAAGGTTCCTCGGGATAAAAGAGAGAAAAGATCATGTGAAAGGGGGAGCGAGAGCATTTTGAAGGCAAGTTACACAGCAAGATCCCAGGTTTAAAAGCACTCCCGCCCATCCCCAATGTATTAATGTCTCTAACACAGTCAGCAGTTAGGATGGAACATGGTGTGGGAGCAGATCTTCCCAGGGATTGGAGGAGGATAGTGAGGGAAAGGCATCAGATTCTTACACTCTGCAGTGACCTGGGATCAATTACCTTTTACTGAAAACAGTTCCCAACTTGTATGTGCCTGTAGCTCCCTCCAATCTGAAACCCTCATTCCCCTCTATCCTGTCTCCTGTCTCTGAGCCAATGGTGTCGTCATTCTGTTACTGACCCTTCAGTCCCTTCAGACACAGCAAGATCCCACAAGTAGCAGTGGGACCACAGACAGATTGTGTGTTTCACTGATGCTGGTTAAGGGTTCAATTCTGGCTTCAGGATGACAAAGATCCTGCTGTTTGACAAATTCAAACCACTTCCCACTTTCTTTCTTCTCTACGCACTCTCTCTCTCTCTCTCTCTCTCTCTCTCCATCCTCCCCTTCTCCATCTCTCATCTTTTTTGTCTTTCTCTGATTTAACCTTGTACATGGTAATCTTTATCTTACCTTTTAAAAGATTGCAACATTTTTATTTAACAATATTCCCTCTGATAAACAGTTTCCCAGCAGTCTCTGTGCCAGCAATGCTGTGGGCCATTGACGCACAGGGAGATCCCACAGGATACTCCCTTCCTGCTCCAGAATGTGCTCCAATCCCACTTTCTGTCCAACAAGAGACTGTGGATATCTTTGGGAATCTTGTTTTGTTTTTTTTTTAAAATCACCCCTCCAACCCAGGATTTAATTTTGTGAATTGTACTTTCTAGAAGGAAGTGATTGGAGCTGGGCAGTGATGGGATATTGGAGAGCCCCGTTCTCTCCCCCCTCTCCCAGATCCTGTCTCCCTTTCCCAGCCCAGCTACAAAGACACATCTTATCCCTCTATCACTCCCTCCTTCCCACTCTCTCTCTCTCTCTGTGGATCTTGTGTCTTTTACCCCTTTGTCTCAGAAACAATCACCTTGAGGTGCAAAATATTTCTATCTCCCCCACTTCAAATACCCACGAGTCAAATTGCTGTGTGTGGGACAGTTTTATTTGTTTGAAAAACCAACAAAAGAAGCTGGAGAGGGTGTGAGAGAGGGGACAGAGAGAGAGAGAGAGAGAGAGAGAGAGAGAGAGAGAGAGATCCCCTCCCAGATACTCAGGGATTGGGCCAACCTGGGTCTTATTTATGGGATTTATCACATTTGGTCACCCTTGCTGCAATGTAGGCCACTCTGCAGGTGGTTTGAGACACAGCAAGATCCCACAAGTAGTATTACTCTGCTATTAGAACAAGTCTTTGGGTAGAGTTTCTCATTTAAGTTTTAATTCCCTCCTTGGGAAGTCCTGTCTATCAGACATTCAATGGGGATTGATGTGTTTGTGTCAAATCCCAGAGCCCCAGTTACTTTAACCCCAGGCTTCAAACCTGTTTTAAAAATGTAAAGGCCACAACCCGACAGGAGCCAGTTAACTAGAGGCCCCTAAAACCCAGGGTCCCCAGAGGAGATTAATCCTCGGGGTAAATTCATGTCGGCCCCCACGGGATGCAGCCTGTCGACCAGGCCTCAGGCCTCAGAACCACGTCCCCCTCTGGAGCTTGGCCAAGGCTTCCCTCGGCCTGAACATTTCGGATCTTCACGTTGCAGCTTTCCCAACAAAAGGTCCTCATGATAAAAGAAGGAGAAGAAAGGGAATGTGAGAACATTTTGAAGGCAAGTTACACAGCAAGATCCCAGGGTTAAAAGCACCCCTGCCCATCCACAATGTATTAATGTATCTAACACAGTCAGCAGTTAGGGTGGAACATAGTGTAGGAGCAGATCTTCCCAGGGATTGGAGGAGGATAGTGAGGGAAAGGCATCAGATTATTACACTCTGCAGTGACCTGGGATCAATTGCCTTTTACTGAAAACAGTTCCCAACTTGTATGTGCCTGTAGCTCCCTCCAGTCTGAAACCCTCATTCCCCTCTATCCTGTCTCCTGTCTCTGAGCCAATGGTAAATTCATTCTGTTACTGACCCTTCAGTCCCAGAGGCACCATTTTTTCTCACAATTCCAATTGGAGACCTTCTCTCATCCACGTGAAGGAATTGGACCCTGACAATTCCATTTACACTGTCTCCCATCAATCTTCATAGGATCCATATCACAGAGGTTAGACAGTGTTCCCAGCAAACACTCCCAGGGCAGAGGGAGCACAGGGTTCCATACAAAATAAAGCTCCCATTAAACTGTTCCCATTTAAATCCCCAGGGCAGGTAGAGAATGGGGTTAGATACAGAGTAAACCTTCCTCTACACTGCAGCATTTCAAATTCCCAGGCCATTTTGAGCTCGGTGTTAGGTACTGATTAAATCCCCCACTTCCCCCATCCTGTTCACATCAAACTCAATCAGGGTAACTCCATCACTGGGTTAGATACAGAGTATGTGTCCCTCTACACTTTCTCCAGCTGAGTCTCCCAGAGTCTGGGGAGAATGGGGTTAGACACAGAGTAAAGATCTCTCTGCACTGTCCCCATCGAGTACACCCAGGACAGGTACAAAGTTAAACAGCATTGTGAACAGTGCAGATAGCACCATAAAATTACAAAGGGAGATTATCGCCCGGGTGAATGGGCAGAGCTGTGCTCCATGGAGTTCAGTGTAAGCAGGTGTGTGGGGATCAGGTTGGAGGGAGTACAGAGGAGGTTTACAAGAATGACCCTGGAGGTCAGGGGTTACATTCTGAGGAGAGATTGTACAAATGAGGCTGGTTTCCTTCAGAATTGAGAAGGTTAAGGGGCGATCTGATTGAAGTCTCCAGGATATGAATGGGACAGGACAGGCTTGATCAAAGATCAATGATTCCCACTGGGTGGAGATTCCAGAACGAGGGAGAACATGTCACATCCAACAGCTGGAATAGATAGAGAGGAAAGCTGCTTGCTGCTTCTGGGGCTAGGATTAGGATCATCTTCGAAAACCCGAACAATACTCTGAAACACTTTCAGGACTAAAATGAAGGAACACAGCCTTCCATTTCACACCAGGAGGTTGTACAGACTATTTCTTACTCACTCACTGAACCTGTCCAACCCCCTTTCCCAGCCTCTCTCTGTCCTCTTGGTATTTTCCTGTCCCACATCACTTGGTGTTATCAGCAAATGGAACCGATGGTCCCATCATCTCAGTCATTCATACAGATTATGGCCAGTGTTCAGTGGGGAACAGAGAATGATCCACTCCCATCTGCTGCTGTACAGCTCATGTCTGTCTCAGAGTCAGCTCTGAAACATCTCCAGGACACTCCCATCCTGTCTCTGGGGGTCTCTGGATTCCTTGGGACCAGCTGAGTTAGCCTTCAAGTTAATATCATCAGACTAGTCACCTATACAAAGCATTGGTCAGATCACATTTGGAATATTGTGTTCAGTTCTTGGGCAACTCAGTGAAGGAAGGGTGTTAAAGCCCTGGACAGAGTTCAAAAGGACATTTACATTAGGAATGAAGGATTTTAGATACAAGGAAAGATTAAAGAGATTGGGTTTGATCTCCTTGGAGCAGGGAGATTAAGAGGTGACCTTATGGAGGAGTTCAAAATGTGAAACAATTTTGAAAGGGTAAAGAATGATATTCTATTTCCACTAACTAGTATGTAAGACATGAGGGATCCAACAAAGGGAGTGCAGGTTCATAGTTCCTTCAAAGGTACGCAGGATAGTCTTTGTCTTAAAATGACACAATTACTCTGTTTCCTGGTTTGCAACTGATTTCACAACTTCCTATATTCGACTTTCAATGCTCCCTCTGTCCCCTCACCTTATATTGGCTGGTATCCCCTTTAGACTGTCCTTCAGCCCCTCAGTGCCATCCCAGCCTCTGGAACCAGGGAGGCAGTGTATTACCTGGTGTCACATCCCCACCCTCACACACACATCTGCCTGGTTCCCTTACAATGCGATACCCCAATCACTGTCAATCTCCCTCTTCGATCATTTTCTGCATGAATTAAAGTGGGTTAGATTAGCAGAAGGTTCCTTTAGACTGGGGAAATAACTAATCTAACTCCTTTATTTAAAAAGGGAGGGAGGCAGAAAGCAGGAAATGACAGGACCAGTTCAATTAACTTCTGACCAAGTCATCATGTGAAACGTTTTCATCTTTCTGTGGTTCCTAACAGTTACCCATGTCCTGTATTATAATATTGCAGTAATTCATGTTGGTATTTCAGGGGGAGGGTGTGCTGCCTTGTTACTGGATGGTGAAAGAAGAATAAAGGACCCAGTCGGACATTTCTCTATAAAACAAATCAGTTTCATTCATTCAGACAGTGGCTGCAATTCCTCCTCCTGCCGATAGAGGGAGCCACTCCAGTCTTCGATCTCACCCATGGCGACTGATGATGGAAATCTATCAGACAGGGCCCCCTCCAATTTCTCCTCTAGCCTCTTGCAGGAAGGTGTCTCAAACATTTGAGGAACAGCTCAATCTAGCCATCTCCCCCCCATCACTATCCAGTAAATCAATGAGTGTCTTTCTCCACTAAGTAGAATGCTGCCTACCTACTGCTGGCTACGCCCAATGGGGGTGAAGAAGGTGTTAGTTGAACATTAATCTTCCAAGGATCTCAGTTTGGGGTGGGCAGGAAGAGTGTCCACAGACCTCCCACAATGCAATGCATCTTGTGGAGGTGGGAACATGTCAGAGACTTTACCTGCTACTCTCCTGCCTGATCATTCCTCAGTGTCCCCCAGCCTCTGTCCCCCTCCCCCCACCCCCCATCCCCAAATCCAAACCAATTCCACACTGAGTTTTCAGAGAGGTTTCAGAATTTGCCTTCATTGGCGTTGAGGTGACGATATTAGGTGCAGTTGATGGCAATCCGGAGAGTGGCTGGAGATTGATCCATATCCGATGTGATATATCATTCTTCCCTTTGTACATTGTTCATGTTCCTGTTGGAAACTGGTCGCTGATACCCCAGATTGGTTGCTGGGATGCAGATGCCCCTTGGCCTGCTTTGTTCGCTCCCCTACCATTTGGCATCCTTTAAGATACAGAGAAATTTATGATGATAAAAAGAAAATGTGATGTTGAACAAAATTTTGGCTGCCTAAAACCCATCATGTTCTCAATTATTTTACTGCAGCATTATGGGAACTTAAAAGTACAGAGCAGGACCCTTAGCCTTTTGTACTTTGAAACAGCAGACATGTTGGGTCCCCCATCTCCAATTGAAACCTGCAAGTTCCTTATCCTGAACAAGTTCTCCAACTCCCTTCCATTTATTCCTGGAACTAGGTTCCACTACCTTTTTCTGTCAAATATTCCTAGATGCTGAGAACTCAAAATAAGTAAACGGTTCTCCTCATCTGCCGTATTAGTGATATCGCAATGATATTGAATCTCTGGTTCTACACTACTGAGATTCCTTCACATTGGGAATAACCTCCATTGTGTAGAGTGGCACTATCGCTGTGTTAAATAGACTCCGAACAGACCCAGGAACACAAGAGTGGGCTATGGGCCAGCAACAGCAGCAGAGTTGTATTCCAACACAATCTGTCACCTCATGGTCTGGCATATCCCCACACTCAAGTATTTCATTCATGAAGTTGCCAACAAGATAAATTTTGTGGGACTGTAGGAACCCGAACATGTCTGCTGTCTGTTGTAGAGAATTAGCAGTACCTGTCTATATTTGAGAGAACAGCAGTCCCTGTCTATAATACAGAGAACAGCAGTCCCTGTCTATAAAACAGGTAACAGCAGTCCCTGTCTATAATACAG
Organism: Chiloscyllium punctatum; assembly: GCF_047496795.1. NCBI lineage: Eukaryota > Metazoa > Chordata > Chondrichthyes > Orectolobiformes > Hemiscylliidae > Chiloscyllium > Chiloscyllium punctatum. The sequence continues at coordinate 33,475 of NW_027310593.1, forward strand.
GGAACAGCAGTCCCTGTCTATAATACAGGGAACAGCAGACCCTGTCTATAATACAGGGAACAGCAGTCCCTGTTGGTGATGCAGGGAACAGCAGTCCCTGTGCATAATACAGGGAACAGCAGTCCCTATCTATAATACAGGGAACAGCAGTCCCTGTCTATAATAGAAGGAATAGCAGTCCCTGTCGATAATACAGGGAATAGCAGTCCCTGTCTAAAATACAGAGAACAGCAGTCCCTGTCTATAATACAGGGAACAGCAGTCCCTGTGTATAATACAGGGAATAGCAGTCCCTGTCGATAATACAGGGAATAGCAGTCCCTGTCTATAATACCGGGAATAGCAGTCCCTGACTATAATACAGGGAGCATCAGTCCCTGTCTGTATACAGGGAACAGCAGTCCCTGTTGGTGATACAGGGAACAGCAGTCCCTGTCTATAATACAGGGAACAGCAGTCCCTGTCCATAATACAGGGAACAGCAGTCCCTGTCTATAATACAGGGAACAGCAGACCCTGTCTATAATACAGGGAACAGCAGTCCCTGTCTATAATACAGGGAACAGCAGTCCCTGTCTATAATACAGGGAACAGCAGACCCTGTCTATAATGCAGGGAACAGCAGACCCTGTCTATAAGACAGGGAACAGCAGTCCCTGTCTATAATACAGGGAACAGCAGTCCCTGTTGGTGATACAGGGAACAGCAGTCCCTGTCTATAAGACAGGGAACAGCAGTCCCTGTCTATAATAGAGGGAACAGCAGTCCCTGTCTGTATACAGGGAACAGCAGTCCCTGTTGGTGATACAGGGAACAGCAGTCCCTGTCTATAATACAGGAACAGCAGTACCTGTCTATAATACAGGGAACAGCAGTCCCTGTCTATAATACAGGGAAGAGCAGTCCCTGTTGGTGATACAGGGAACAGCAGTCCCTGTCTGTGAGATAGGGAATGAGGAGCCCCTGCCTGTGAGAGAGGGAACGAGGAGTCCCTGTGTATCTAGTAGCAAACAACGATCCCTGTTTGTATTATGGAGAACAGCTGCCTGAGTGTAGATTTTAGAAAACAGCCATCCTTATTTTTATTGCAATTGTACCAGCCTCCACCACATCCTCTGGCAGCTCATTCCATAAACGTACCACCCTCTGTGTGAAAACGTTGCCCCTTAGGTCCCTCTTATATCTTTCCCCGCTCATCCTAAACCGATGCCCTCCAGTTCTGGACTCCCCACCTCATGGAAAAGACTTTGTCTATTTACTCTATCCATTTCTGGACTTCCCCACCCCAGGGAAAAGACTTTGTCTATTTACCCTATCCATGCCCCTCATAATTTTGTAAACCTCTCTAAAGTCACCCCTCAGCCTCTGATGCTCCAGGGAAAACAGCCCTAGCCTATTCAACCTCTGCCTATAGCGCAAATCCTCCAACCCTGGCAATATCCTTGTAAATCTTTTCCGAACTTTTCAAGTTTCACAACATCTTTCCGAGACCAGAATTGCACTCAATATTCCAACAGTGTCCTGTACAGCCGCAACATGACCTCCCAACTCCCGTACTCAATACTCTGACCAATAAAGGAAAGCATACCAAACACCTTCTTCACTATTCTACCTACCTGTGACTCCACTTTCAAGGAGCTATGAACCTGCACTCCAAGGTCTCTTTATTCAGCAACACTCCCCAGGACCTTATCATTAAGTGTATAAGTCCTGCTAAGATTTGCTTTCCCAAAATGAAGCACCTCACATTTATCTAAATTAAACTCCATCTGCCACGTCTAAGCCCATTAGCCCATCTTATCAAGATCCTGTTGTAATCTCAGGTAAGCTTCTTCGCTGTCCATTACACTTCCAACTTTGGTGTCAGCTGCAAACTTACTAACTACACCTCTTATGCTCAGATCAAAATCATTTATATAAATGATGAAAAGTAGTGTACCCAGCACCGATTCTTGTGGCTCTCCACTGGTCACAGGCCTCCAGTCTGAAAAACACCCCTCCATCATCACCCTATGACTTCTAACTTTGACGCAGTTCTGTATCCAAATGGCTACTTCTCCCTGTATTCCATGAGATCTAACCTTGCTAATCAGTCTCCCATGGGGAACCTTGTCGAATGTCTCTCTGAAGTCCATGTAGATCACATCTACCACTCTGCTCTCATCAATCCTCTTTGTTACTTCTTCAAAAAACTAAATCAGTTTTGTGAGACATGATTCCCCACGCACAAAACCATGTTGCCTATCCCGAATCAGTCCCTGCCTTTCCAAATACATGTACATCCTGTCCCTCAGGATTCCCTCCAACAATTTGCACACCGTTGAGGTCAGGCTGACCGGTCTATAGTTCCCTTGCTTGTCTTTACCGCCCTTCTTAAACAGTGGCACCACGTTTGCCAACCTCCAGTCTTCCGGCACCTCACCTGTGACTATCGATGATACAAATTTCTCAGCAAGAGGTCCAGCAATCACTTCTCTAGCTTCCTACAGAGTTCTCACGTACACCTGATCAGGTCCTGGGGATTTATCCACCTTTAACCGTTTCAAGGCATCCAGCACTTCCTCCTCTGTAATCTGGACATTTTGCAAGATGTCACCATCTATTTCCCAACATTCTATATCTTCCATATCATTTTCCACAGGAAATACTGATGCAAAATACTCATTTAGTATCTCCCCCATTTTCTGTGGCTCCACATAAAGGCCGCCTTGCTGAACTTTGAGGGGCCCTATTCTCTCCCTAGTTACCCTTTTGTCCTTAATGTATTTAATAAAACCCTTTGGATTCTTCTTCATTCTATTTGCCAAAGCTATCTAATGTCCCCATTTTGCCCTCCTGATTTCCCTCTTAAGTATACTCCTACTTCCTCTATTCTCGAAGGATTTACTCGATCTATCCTGTCTATTCCTGACATATGCTTCCTTTTTTTTCTTTACCAAACACTCAATTTCTTTAGTCATCCAGCATTCCCTATTCCTACCAGCCTTCCCTTTCACCCTGACAGGAATATACTTTCTCTGGATTCTTGTTATCTCATTTCTGAAGGCTTCCCATTTTCCAGCCATTCCTTTACCTGCGAACATCGGCTCCAATCAGCTTTCGAAAGTTCCTGCCTAATACCGTCAAAATTGGCCTTTCTACAATTTCGAACTTCAACTTTTAGATCTGGTTTATCCTTTTCTCATTACTATTTTAAATCTAATAGAATTATGGTCGCTGGCCACAAAGTGCTCCCCCACAGACACCTCAGTCACCTGCCCTGCCTTATTTCCCAAGAGTAGGTCAAGTTTTGCATCTTCCCTAGTTGGTACACCTACATACTGAATCAGAAAATTGTCTTGTACGCACTTAACAGATTTCTCGCCATCTAAACCCTTAACACTATGGCAGTCCCAGTCTATATTTGGAAAGTTAAAATCCCCTACCATAACTACCCTATTCTTCTTACAGATAGCTGAGATCTCCTAACAAATTTGTTTCTCAATTTCCCTCTGACTCTTGGGGGATCGATAATCCAATCCCAATAAGGTGATCATCTCTTTCTTATTTCTCAGTTCCACCCAAATAACTTCCCTGGATGTAGTTCTGGGAATATCCTCACTTTGCACATCTGTCATGCTATCCCTTATCAAAAATGCCATTTCCCCTCCTCTCTTGCCTCCCTTTGTATCCTTCCTAAAGCATTTGTATCCTGGAACATTAAGCTGCCAGTCCTGCCCATCCCTGAGCCATGTTTCCGTAATTGCTCTGATATCCCAGTCCCATGTTCCTAACCATGTCCTGAGTTCATCTGCCTTCCCTGTTAGGCCCCTTGCAGTGAAATAAATGCAGTTTAGTTTATTCGTCCTACCTTGTCCCTGCCTGCCCTGACTGTTTGATTGACTTCTGTTCTCAGGTGTACCCGTCTCAGATTGATCTCTTTCCTCACTATCTCCCTGGGTCCCACCCCCCCCCCCCCCCCCCCCACCTTACTAGTTTAAATCCTCCCGAGCAGTTCTAGCAAATTTCCCTGCCAGTATATTAATCGCCTTCCAATTTAGGTGCAATCCGTCCTTCTTGTACAGGTCACTTCTACCCCAAAAGAGATTCCAATGATCCAAAAATGTGAATCCTTCTCCAGCTCCTCAGCCATGAATTCATCTGCTCTATCCTCCTATTCCTGCCCTCACTAGCTCGTAGCACCGGGAATAATCCGGATATTACTACCCTTGAGGACCTCCTTTTTAAATTTCTGCCTAACTCTCTGTAATCTCCCTTCAGAATCTCAACCTTTTCCCTTCCTATATCATTGGTTCCAATGTGAACAATGACCTCCTGCTGGCCCCTCTCCCACTTGAGAACATTCTGCACCCTCTCTGAGACATCCTTGATCCTGGCACCAGGGAAACAGCACACCATTCTGCTTTTTCACTGCTGGCCACAGAAACGTCTGTCTGTACCTCTGACTACAGAATCCCCTAACACAATTGATCTCTTTGAAGCCGACGTACCCCTCGTTGCATTAGAGCCAGTCTCAATACCAGAAACTTGGCTGTTCAGGCTACATTCCCCTGAGAATCCATCACCCCCTACATTTTCCAAAAGAGCATACCTGTTTGAAATGGGTATATCCACAAAAGACTCCTGCACTAGCTGCCTACCTCTCTTACCCTTCCTGGAGTTAACCCATCATTGTGACTGTATCTGAGACTTTCCCCCTTCCTCTAACTGTCATCCATCACATACTGTTGCTGTTGCAAATTCCTCATCGCTTCTATCTGTCTCTCCAACCGATCCACTCAATCTGATAAGATTCGCATCCAACAGCATTTATGGCAGATATAATCCGCAGTAACCTTTAAAATCTCTTTAAACTCCCACATCTGACATGAAGTACATATCACTGCAAAGGCCATTTTTTCTCCTTCACAATCTACAGACCCTGAAAATAACACCGTCTTATTCCTCTACAAACTCTGCCCCATGGTAAATTAATCGATATGGCTTATATTTTAAGTTTAATCAAGAGACTTATCTCCAAAAACATATAATCAAGAAAGAATCCACTATACTCACTACTGCAGCCTCTCTCTTGGACAGACTTAAAACAATTAACTTACCTGATTCTGTGCTGTGAACTTCGCCCAACAGTTCCTCCAAGATTAGTTGTGAATTTCACTGTTTGTTAATTTTCCCAGATGCAATCCGATGTCCAGTGATACATGAATTCAAACAGCAAAGGCAGTAACTGTGCAGGTTCTCGTTCTCTCTCTCTTCAGGGTTCATTCCAGAGTATTTTGCATTAAGACTCTTAATCTGCGACTTTGGAGCTGCCTCTCTTACTCCTTTTAGAATCAGGTCTTTCAATTCCCTCATTTCTTCTCTATGATTCGGGTTTTGATTGTCCCACTGGGGGTCTCTGAGGGGAAACTTCACCTCTCCCTGTCCAGCATCCCCATCCCCAATGGGATATTCCCTGTCCCATATTTTAATGGATGCTCCTTGAATAAGTCCCCTTTCTTCTCCAGTAAATAGGATATTCAAAATAGACATTAACTCTGTCCATGTATACAGACTGGGCCCCAAGAATTGATCAATTTGTTCAGACAACCCTACCGGATCCTCAACCAGGACCTCCATCTCCTTTTTAAATGTTCTGACCTCCCCACTGGTGAAGGGGGCACTTACAAACCCAAACTCTTTGTCCCCTACTGGTACCTCCCGAAGGGGATAACACTTTACGTTCTTCCCCTTTTTTTGTTTTCCTCCCCTAGGCTTTGGTTTAGATTCTCCGGAGGTCTCCTCAACATCTACTTTATCTTCCTTTTCTTTCGTTGAGGATTGAGGGTCTGGGACAAAAACATCCCCGTCCACCGCCCCTTCTTCCTCCTCTGTCTGTTTCTCCTCCTCCTCCTCCATTTCCACCTAATTTGATTTTATGGTACGGGGGGGAGTGAGGGGAAGCAGCCAAGAGGATCCCAGAGACTGGGTGGGGCAGAGGGGGAATCCTTTGTCTTTACTACCATCATTCCCAAACTGCCCTTCCAACAAGACGCATAGTCTGCCTCCTCTCGAATAAAAGGTTGTTTTTCATTCACATACAGATCTAAATACTGACAGACCCAATCCTCGTCCGAACTGTACTTTGGCCAGAAGACAGCCGGACGAAGGATTGGTTCTTTGGTCCATAATAAACAACAATATTTCATCATTTTCTTTTTATCTTTTTCCCTTGTACAAGTCTTACTTGTCCATTTCCTTAACATCTTCCCCAACGGACTTTCTGGAGGAATGTTAGCAGGGACTTTTTCTTCCTTTACTTCGTCGCAGTTTGACTTACTCTGCCTACCCCCCATTTCTCAGGACCCTCGCCAGTCCCTCAGGGATTAAATACCCCTTTTCCCGGCCACCAAGGCAATACTTAAAAGTCAGTTTTCTTACCTTGGTCTGTGCACAGAGTTGCCTGGCCCCTTTTTTCTGTATTTTCTATCGACCTCCTTTCACTGTCTGATTCAGATGTCTCTCTTGTGTGATTCGTACCAGTTGCCCAAGGGAGCAGACCAAACTGGGACACGAGACCACTTCTCAATCGGGAACGGGACATGTCTTCCCAGTGTCCAGGGCCAGCCACTACCCCCGGCGATGGAAGAATATCCCGGACAGGCCCCCAATTGTGGGAAATAGAACCCACTCACTTCAATAATTTCAGTCCGAGACAAGATCTGAAGCAGCAGTATCGTTTATTATAGCGTGGCGCCTATAAGATAGGCACACCGAGCTTAATGAGTACACAACTTATATACAATTCAATTCTCTTTCCCTCCTCCCACTATTCTAAACCTGGCGCCCATTACTGTTGTTTATCTCTTGCCTTATCCGACCTTGTGCATAACAAAGTATAAGTCTTGTTTGGCCATTTCACCACATCCTGCTGTGGTCCATCGTTAGTGTATCCTCTTCCACTACCATCTGCTTCCTTACATTGTTAAAGTAACATTTCCTCCCATTCTTTATCCACACTGAACCTTATGACCTCTTAATTGTGGTTTTATTATGTTTTTGCAGAAGTGGGAAACAGATGTTTATAACTGTTTGCCAATATTAACCTACACCCCCCTCACCTTCCTCTTTCATGATACAACCTTGTGATTTTTTACAGATAACAACATTTATAATTACTCCTCACACTCTGATCCACCAGACACCACATGAAATGGTGTCAGACCCAAACAGGTGAATGGTCACATTGACGGGACTGAGTGTGGAAGGTTCTTGTCCCAATGGAACAGGGATCACCATAAGATGGAACATCATGACGAAGGGATTCCCTCTCAAAGTCTGCTCCACTTTTTTTTAATTTCAAAAATATACTTTATTCATAAAATGATTTGATGGTCTGTACATTTGATCATGCCATACATATGTCCACATTTCCAAACACAGATTCGTATTTATCAATGTCATTTACAATCCTGTGCATTTTTCAATCTTGTACATATATTTGGCTGACGCATCAGCAGAGCCCAAAAAAACGTCCGCATGGGCCCCCTGTTCATCTTTAGGCAGACCGATCTTACACGGTGGTCTTTCCCCACCGCGCCTTGGCGGCAGCTGCCCCGAGCTTCAGCGCATCCCTCAACACGTCGTCTTGGACCATGAAATGTGCCAGTCTGCAACACTCGGTCGGGGTCAACTCCTTCAGCTGGAAGATCAACAGGTTTCGGACCGCCAAGAGAGCGTCCTTCACCGAGTTGATGATCCTCCAGGCGCAGTTAATGTTCGTCTCGGTGTGAGTCCCGAGGAACAGGCCGTAGAGCACGGAGTCCCGCGTCACGGCGCAGCTCGGGACGAACCTCGACAAGCACCACTGCATTCCTCTCCAGACTTCCTCTGCGTAGGCACATTCCAGAAGGAGGTGTGTGACAGTCTCGTCCCCCCCGCAGCCACTTCAAGGGCAGCGTGCGGTGCGGCAGAGAGTCCGGGCGTGCATAAAGGATCTCACAGGCAGAGCCCTTCTCACCACCAGCCAAGCCACGTCTTGGTGCTTGTTGGAAATTTCTGGCGATGAGGCATTCTGCCAAATGGCCTTGACAGTCTGCTCAGGGAACCGCTCGACAGGATCCGCCCTCTCCTTTTCCCAAAGGGTCTCAAGGACGCTACGTGCTGACCACTTCCTGATGGACTTGTGGTCAAAGGTGTTTTTTCACATAGATTTCTCCACGAAGGACAGGTGATACGGAACGGTCCAACTACTCGGAGCGTTCCGCGGCAGCGAGGCCAGGCCCATCCTTCGCAACACCGGGGACAGGTAGAACCTCAGTACGTAGTGACACTTGGTGTTTGCGTACCGGGGATCCACGCACAGCTTGATGCAGCCACACACAAAGGTGGCCATCAGGGTGAGGGTGGCATTGGGCGTGTTTTTTCCCGCATTGCACCGGTCTTTGTACATAGAGTCTCTTCGGACCCGGTCCATCTTTGATCTCCAAATGAATTGGAAGATGGCCCGGGTGACTGCGGTGGCACAGGTCCTGGGGATAGGCCAGACCTGTGCCACATATAGCAATACTGAGAGGACCTCACACCTGATGACCAGGTTTTTTTCCGCGATGGAGAGCGACCGTTGCCCCCATCTGCCTAGTTTCTGTCTCATCTTCCTGATCCTCTCCTCCCAGGTCTTGGCGCACGCCCCAGCCCCCCCGAACCAAATACCCAGCACCTTCAGGTGGTCAGTCCTGACGGTGAAGGGGATAGAGGATTGGTCGGCCCAGTTCCCGAAGAGCATGGCCTCGCTCTTGCCTCGGTTTACCTTGGCCCCCGAGGCCCGTTCAAACTGGTCGCAGATGCACACGAGTCTGTGCACGGACAGCGGATCCGAGCAGAAAACAGCGACGTCATCCATGTACAGGGAGGCCTTAACCTGCAGGCCCCCGCTGCCAGGAATACTAACCCCTCTCAGGCTCACGTCCTTCCTGATGGATTCGGCAAATGGCTCTATGCAACACACAAACAAGGCGGGTGAGAGAGGGCATCCCTGCCTGACTCCAGATCTTACAGGGAAGCTATCTGATTCCCACCCATTGATTGAGACTGCACTGACAATGTTGGTGTAGAGCAGTCTGATCCAATTTCCGATTCCCTCCCCAAAGCCCATTTTGGAGAGGACATCCCTCATATATGTATGCGATATCCTGTCAAAGGCTTTCTCCTGGTCCAGGCTGATGAGGCAGGTGTCCACCCCCCTGTCCTGCACGTAGGCGATCGTATCCCTGAGGAGTGCAAGACTCTCAGAGATCTTCCTGCCCGGTACAGCACAGGTTTGGTCCGGGTGGATCACCGATCCCAGAGCAGACCTGACCCGGTTGGCGATGACCTTTGACAAGATTTTGTAGTCTGCATTTAACAGTGAGATCGGTCTCCAATTTCTAATTTCCTCCCTCTCCCCCTTCCGCTTGTAGACGAGGGTGATGATGCCTTTCCTCATGGATTCACTCATGGTACCTGCCCGGAGCATACTGACATACACCTCCAGCAGGTCCTGGCCGATCAAGTCCCAAAGAGCGGAATAAACCTCGACCGGTAAGCCGTCGCTTCCGGGAGTTTTATTCTTTTTGAAGGACTCGAGGGCCTTGGTCAGTTCATCCAGAGATAGCGGCTGGTCCAGCCTCTCTCGTGTTCCGTCATCTAGGACCTCCGTGATAGAGGACAGGAACGACTGGGAGGCCGCGCTGTCGGTTGGCTTCGAGCCATACAGGCTGGCGTAGAAGGATTTGCTGATCCTCATGACGTCAGCCTGAGATGACGTTACCGAGCCATCTTCTTTCTTCAGGCTGCTGAGCACGGAGCTCTCTTTGTGCACCTTCTGGAAGAAGAAACGTGAGCACGTCTCGTCCTGCTCCACCGAGCGGACCCTGGACCGGAAGATTATCCTGGAGGCCTCCGAGGCAAAGAGCGAGGCTTGCTGGCCCTTCACCTCCTTGAGGTCCTCCGTGACATCGACCCCCATCGTCTGCAGCAGGAGCAGGTTCTGCATGCTTTCCTGGAGCTGGGACAGTTTTCCCCGCCTCTCTCTCGCCTCCTGGACACCTTTGAGGATAAAGAACCTCTTGATGTTCCCTTTTACCGTTTCCCACCGGTCTGCTGGAGACTAAAAGAGGGGCTTCACGGTTCTCCAACCTGCGTAATCCCTCTTGAGCTCTTCGATGTTTCCCGGGGTCAACAGCTTAGTGTTCAGTTTCAACGTTCCCTTGCCCGCCCGCTGTTCGTCCTGTAGGTAACAGTCGGCCAGCAGGAGGCAGTGATCAGAGAAGAACACCGGCTTGACGTCGGTGGATCTGACCGAGAGCGTTCGGGACACAAACAGGTAATCTATCCTTGAGCGGATAGACCCGTCTGCCCGTGACCAGGTGGCAGTACACATTTTTTTTAATTTCAAAATATACTTTATTCATATAAATAAATCTCTGGTACTTGTACAATTTTTCCATGTCGTTCATAGTTATATACATTGCATGTCTTAACATTACAAAGGACAAATTGAATTAATAGAATTCACAGGAACTGCAAACAGGAGGGTCATTTGACTAAGGACTGTCGGGAGGAAAAGAGCTGCAACCTGTGTGGGGAGGCGGGCCACATGTACAAGGCCTGCCCAAGACGAGGAGCCACCACCTACGCACAGATGGCCGGAGGTGGCAACACGAGCCGCGGAACGACAAAGTCCAACGAGGTACCGCGAATCAGCAAAGGAACGGTGTCTGGAGGCACCCAGAAGGAAGGGAAAGGTGTAGAGGAGCAGGCGGCAGACAGCGGGGAGATGCAGCAGCCGACCCAAGCTCCTGCAAGACAGACGGAGGAAATGGAAGAGGAGGGATCAAAGGAGGCAGAGCAGTGGATTATCGTCAAAAACAGGAAGAGGAAACCTCTCGAGGGCCCCAAAGCCACCAAGCGAAGGGGGAAGAGACACCTCCACGAGGAGGATACTGGCAGGTCCTCCGAGGGTGAGGACGGGCGCAAGAAGGGTCGCCTCCGGAGGAAGAGGCAGAGCGCCGTGGGGAGAAAGGAGGGCAACACCGCCCAAGAAGGAAAAGACGATCCCTCTGAGGGGGTGGGTGAAGGCCTCCCCCTACCCGGTGAGAACCAAGGGGTACCCACCGGCCCACAGCTCCAGGGAACTGGGAGCAGCGTCCCAGTGACAGCCCTGCTGTCAGATGGAGAACGGGGCGATGCGGACCCTGGGTCTGACACGATGACACCAGAGCGGGGAAATGACTCCAGCGTGGAGCCGGACAACTACCACAGCCCTGGGAAGGTCCAGCAGTTTGCTGTCACCACGGGGATGCACGCAGCTACCCCACTGGAGCAAGACCAGAAGAAAATGGACACTGGGAACCCCGTAAACTGTTAAAATGGGGTTTAAAATTGCCAGCATAAATGTGTGTAGCATTAAAGCGGCTACGCGATGTGTTTCAACGCTGGCCTTCCTGGCCAACGTCAAAGCCGATATCCTGTTTCTGCAGGAGTGTGGGATACCGCACCTCAGCAGCTACAGGAGATGGTCGAGCTTGTGGGCCAACGGGCCGTCAGTGTGGTCGGGGGGCAACGATAGCCGCGCCTCCGGCCTGGGTATCCTGTCGCGGGGAGGCAACTTCACCATCTCCGAGGTTAAGGAGGTGGTGGGCGGGCGCCTCCTCGTCGCGGACGTTAAATACAGAAACGCTCCCGTGAGACTAATCAACGTGTACGCCCCAGTGGGTAAGAGTGAACGGTTGGCCGTCCTGCAACAGCTTCCACTGCTGCTGGCTACGTCCAGGCCGGTCATTCTGGCCGGAGACTTCAACTGCATCATTGATGCAGATGGACGATCCGGCGGGGGGGACAGTAAACCGGACGCTACGTCCAGGGCCCTGATGGAAACGGTCAAAGACGCCAAGCTGCACGACGTCTTCAGCACCCCTGCAGATGGAGCGCAGCGTAGATACACCTGGTCACGGGCAGACGGGTCTATCCGCTCAAGGATAGATTACCTGTTTGTGTCCCGAACGCTCTCGGTCAGATCCACCGACGTCAAGCCGGTGTTCTTCTCTGGGCACTGCCTCCTGCTGGCCGACTGTCACCTACAGGACGAACAGCGGGCGGGCAAGGGAACGTGGAAAGTGAACACTAAGCTGTTGACCCCGGGAAACATCGAAGAGCTCAAGAGGGATTACGCAGGTTGGAGAACCGTGAAGCCCCTCTTTGAGTCTCCAGCGGACTGGTGGGAAACGGTAAAAGGGAACATCAAGAGGTTCTTTATCCTCAAAGGTGTCCAGGAGGCGAGAGAGAGGCGGGGAAAACTGTCCCAGCTCCAAGAAAGTATGCAGAACCTGCTCCTGCTGCAGACGATGGGGGTCGATGTCACGGAGGACCTCAAGGAGGTGAAGGGCCAGCAAGCCTCGCTCTTTGCCTCGGAGGCCTCCAGGATAATCTTCCGGTCCAGGGTCCGCTCGGTGGAGCAGGACGAGACGTGCTCACGTTTCTTCTTCCAGAAGGTGCACAAAGAGAGCTCCGTGCTCAGCAGCCTGAAGAAAGAAGATGGCTCGATAACGTCATCTCAGGCTGACGTCATGAGGATCAGCAAATCCTTCTACGCCAGCCTGTATGACTCGAAGCCAACCGACAGCGCGGCCTCCCAGTCGTTCCTGTCCTCTATCACGGAGGTCCTAGATGACGGAACACGAGAGAGGCTGGACCAGCCGCTATCTCTGGATGAACTGACCAAGGCCCTCGAGTCCTTCGAAAAGAATAAAACTCCCGGAAGCGACGGCTTACCGGTCGAGGTTTATTCCGCTCTTTGGGACTTGATCGGCCAGGACCTGCTGGAGGTGTATGTCAGTATGCTCCGGGCAGGTACCATGAGTGAATCCATGAGGAAAGGCATCATCACCCTCGTCTACAAACGGAAGGGGGAGAGGGAGGAAATTAGAAATTGGAGACCGATCTCACTGTTAAATGCAGACTACAAAATCTTGTCAAAGGTCATCGCCAACCGGGTCAGGTCTGCTCTGGGATCGGTGATCCACCCGGACCAAACCTGTGCTGTACCGGGCAGGAAGATCTCTGAGAGTCTTGCACTCCTCAGGGATACGATCGCCTACGTGCAGGACAGGGGGGTGGACACCTGCCTCATCAGCCTGGACCAGGAGAAAGCCTTTGACAGGATATAGCATACATATATGAGGGATGTCCTCTCCAAAATGGGCTTTGGGGAGGGAATCGGAAATTGGATCAGACTGCTCTACACCAACATTGTCAGTGCAGTCTCAATCAATGGGTGGGAATCAGATAGCTTCCCTGTAAGATCTGGAGTCAGGCAGGGCTGCCCTCTCTCACCCGCCTTGTTTGTGTGTTGCATAGAGCCATTTGCCGAATCCATCAGGAAGGACGCGAGCCTGAGAGGGGTGACTATTCCTGGCAGCGGAGGCCTGCAGGTTAAGGCCTCCCTGTACATGGATGACGTCGCTGTTTTCTGCTCGGATCCGCTGTCCGTGCACAGACTCGTGTGCATCTGCGACCAGTTCGAATGGGCCTCGGGGGCCAAGGTAAACCGAGGCAAGAGCGAGGCCATGCTCTTCGGGAACTGGGCTGACCAATCCTCTATCCCCTTCACCGTCAGGACTGACCACCTGAAGGTGCTGGGTATTTGTTTCGGGGGGGCTGGGGCGTGCGCCAAGACCTGAGAGGAGCGGATCAGGAAGATGAGACAGAAACTAGGCAGATGGGGGCAACGGTCGCTCTCCATCGCGGGAAAAAACCTGGTCATCAGGTCTGAGGTACTCTCAGTATTGCTATATGTGGCACAGGTCTGGCCTATCCCCAGGACCTGTGCCGCTGCAGTCACCCGGGCCATCTTCCAATTCATTTGGAGATCAAAGATGGACCGGGTCCGAAGAGACTCTATGTACAAAGACCGGTGCAATGGGGGAAAAAACACGCCCAATGCCACCCTCACCCTGATGGCCACCTTTGTGTGTGGCTCCATCAAGCTGTGCGTGGATCCCCGGTACGCAAACACCAAGTGTCACTACGTACTGAGGTTCTACCTGTCCCCGGTGTTGCGAAGGATGGGCCTGGCCTCGCTGCCGCGGAACGCTCCGAGTAGTTGGACCGTTCCGTATCACCTGTCCTTCGTGGAGAAATTTATGAGGAAAAACACCTTTGGCCACAAGTTCATCAGGAAGTGGTCAGCACGTAGCGTCCTTGAGACCCTTCGGGAAAAGGAGAGGGCGAATCCTGTCGAGCGGTTCCCTGAGCAGACTGTCAAAGCCATTTGGCAGAATGCCTCATCGCCAGAACTTTCCAACAAGCACCAAGACGTGGCTTGGCTGGTGGTGAGAAGGGCTCTGCCTGTGAGATCCTTTATGCACGCCCGGACTCTCTGCCGCACCGCACGCTGCCCTCGAAGTGGCTGCGGGGGGGACGAGACTCTCACACACCTCCTTCTGGAATGTGCCTATGCAGAGGAAGTCTGGAGAGGAATGCAGTGGTGCTTGTCGAGGTTCGTCCCGAGCAGCGCAGTGACGCGGGACTCCGTGCTCTACGGCCTGTTCCCCGAGACTCACACCGAGACGAACATTAACTGCGCCTGGAGGATCATCAACTCGGTGAAGGACGCTCTCTGGGCGGTCCGAAACCTGTTGATCTTCCAGCTGAAGGAGTTGACCCCGACCGATTGTTGCAGACTGGCACATTCCAAGGTCCAAGACTACGTGTTGAGGGATGCGCTGAAGCTTGGGGCAGCTGCCGCCAAGGCGCGGTGGGGAAAGACCACCGTGTAAGATCGGCCTGCCTAAAGAAGAACAGGGGGCCCATGCGGACGTTTTTTTGGGCTCTGCTGATGCCTCAGTCAAATATATGTATATGTACAAGATTGAAAAATGCACAGGATTGTAAATGACAAGGATAAAGTCGAATCTGTGTTTGTAAATGTGGACATATGTATGGCGTGATCAAATGTACAGACCATCAAATCTTTTATGAATAAAGTATATTTTTGAAATAAAAAAAAAGTGACCTTCAGAAGTGTGAAGCAGTGTGAACAGCTCCTGAAGTTCTTCAAGGAGAAGGAAGGGGAGCCCCTGTTTTCCATCTTGTCAGCGACCCCATTGTGTGTGCTTCCTGCACAGAGGAATCGGGTTGTTACAATCCATATGTACAACCCTTACGTTCCAGCGGCTGATGTCCTGACCTTCCTGGGAAGGTACGTCCAAGTTGAGGGAGAAGCCACTGATGTGATCGACCCCTTTGGGATCTGGACCAGGAAGCGGCAGGTCAGGGTAACTCTGAGGGTCGATGACAATAGGAACATCCTCCACCCACCCTCGAGCTTCGCAATTGGAGGGAGCAGAGGCTACCTGACATATGCAGGGCAGCTAAAAGTGTGCCGAACCTGCGGGAAGTCGGGACACGTGGCAGCGGATTGCAAAGTGACCATCTGCAGGAACTGCAAACAGGAGGGTCACTTGACTAAGGACTGTCCGGAAGAAAAGAGCTGCAACCTGTGTGGAGAAGCGGGCCACATGTACAAGGCCTGCCCAAGACGGGGGGGGCCCCACTTACGCACAGATGGCTGGAGGTGGCAATGTGAGCCATGGAACCGCAAAGACCAGTAAGGTCCACCCGGACAGCAGGGAAACGGAGTCTGGTGGCACCCAGAAAGAAGAACAGGCTGGAGTGGAGGAGGCGGCAGCCAGCGGACAGACACAGCAGCTGATCCTATCTCTAGCCGGGCAGATGGAAGAAATGGAGGAGGAGGAGGTAATCAAGCAGGCAGAGGAGTGGATACCTGTTAAAAACAGGAAGAGGAAATCTTGCCAGGCTCCCAAAGCCCCCCAGCAAAAGGGGAAAAGACAGCTGCACGAGGGAGGGACGGCCAGCTCTTCGGAGGGTGAAGATGGACGCACAGAAGGTCATCACCACCAGAAGAAGAGACAGAGCGCCGTCGGTAAAGAGGAGGGCATTTCCTCCCAACCAGGAAACAACGGACCCCCCCGAAGTCCACCCTCCACCCAGTGAGAACCAGGGGGTACCCACTGGCCCACAACTACAGGCAACCGAGAGCTGTGATCCTCTGACAGTCCCTTTGTCAGACACAGAACTGGACAGGGAGGACCCTTGCCTTGGCTCAATGACACCAGAGCGGGTAAATGACCCCAGTGAGGAGCTGGATAGCTACCTCAGCCCAGCGAAGGTCCAGCAGTTCGTGCTTACCATGGGGATGTAGACAGCCACCCCAGAGACAGGACAGTCAAATGGACAATGGTAATCCCATAAACTGGGGGTTAAAGAAGGTTCATTTGCAGTGCACCCACTCAGTAGGTGGGTTCCACTGAAACCACAGCCAAATACCAAGAGACTGGATAGTTAATAAAGGGAACTGTTAATAGGATAACTGTGAATTCGATTAATTCAATTTGTTCTTTGTAATGTTAAGACATGCAATTTATATAACTGTGAACGACATGGAAAAATTGTACAAGTACCAGAGATTTATTTACATGAATAAAGTATATTTTGAAATAAAAAAAATAGGGAGCTTGTAATGCTCTATAAGTGTGTGTATGTTTGTGTGTAAAATAACATAAGACATTTTTCTGCATTATGTTTAGTTTCAAGGATCTCTGGACACGGTATTCAATCTCCAAAAATAGACCAACGGTGAAATTCACAACTGACTGTGGGGAAATCTCTCAGCAGGTGAACTGTTATGATTTCTTGAAAAAGTCTAACTTTAAACTTCTTTGCAAACGTACAACATGAATAGAATTGGGCTTTTGTTTATATGTCTTATTGAGATTTCTCGATTAATTTTTAAAATAATGTAAAACACAGGTACTAAGTGATCCAAGGACAGTGTTTTTCGAGCAGTTAGACTGTGCTCTTTTCTCAGTGTTAGACTGCAGTGATGGCCTTTGGGAAGAGATGTCCTCTTCCTGTCGGACGTGGGAGATTAAGGATCGTTTCCATGGTACTGGGAATGATGTTTCTAGGAAAGTACAATGTTAAAAATCACACAACACCAGGTTATCGTCCAACAGGTTTGATTGGAAGCACACTAGCTTTTGGAGCGTTGCTCCTTCATCAGGTGATAGTGGAGGGCTCAATCCTAACATACAAATTTTCAATTTTTCAATGTATAATTTCAGTTACCTCACACTGTAAATTTTTGCTATAAATTCTGTGTTACGATTGAGCCCTCCACTATCACCTGATGAAGGAGTGACGCTCCGAAAGCTAGTGTGCTTCCAGTTAAACCTGTTGGACTATAACATGGTGTGGTGTGATTTTTAACTTTGTACACCCCAGTCCAACACCGGCATCTCCAAATCTAGGAAAGTATGTTTAGTTTCAAGTCCTATCAGATTGCTTTTGTAGGTTGGAGTGACCTATAGAGACAATGAGGAATTTACAGGAACTACGGGGTGTGATGGATGGCAGTTGCAGGAAGGGAGATAAACCAAAGATGCAGTCAGTGAGATGGGAGACCTCCAGGAAAGGTAGGAGAGAGGGAGGCAGGTCATACAGGGCCCTCCTGTAGAAATCCCCATCTCAAACAAGTATACTGGTTTATACAATACATGAATGTGAGAGAGAGTGTGTACACGAATGCAAGAGAGTGTGAATGCAAAACAGAAAGTGTGTGCAAACACAAGCGAGACAAAGTTTACACAAATGCGATAGAAAGTGTGTGTGAACACGAGAGAGAGCGTATAGGCAAATGCAAGAGAGAGAGTCTGTGCGAACACCAGCTGGAGAGAGTTTATATGAACACGAGAGAGAGTTTATGCAAACACGAGAGACAAGAGAGAGATTATGCGAAAGCGAGAGGAAGTGCAAACATGAGAGAAAGTGTGTGTGTGTGAGAGAGTTTGTGTGCGAGGCTTAGAGTGCGTGCATGTGTGAGACAGTATGTGCATGTGCGAGAGAGTATGCATGTAAGTAAAAGTGTGCACAAGCAAAATTGGGAGTGCATGTGTATCAGAGCGTGTGTGTGTGGGTGCACACAAGGGAGTGTGCCTTTGAGACAGAGTGTGCGCGCAAGAGAGAGAGCATACTACACAGAGAGTGTGTGCCTGCATGAGAGAGAGACTGTGTGCAGGTGAGAGTGAGAGAGTGTTTGTGAGCGAGAGAATGCATGCGAGGAAAAGAGAGTGCATGCTTGTGAGAGACTGTGTGTGAGAAAGAATGTGAGCGAGAGAGAGAGTGCATGCGAGAGGGAGAGTGTGCATGTGAGAAAAAGAGAGAGTGCATGAGAAAGAGAGTGTGTACAAGAGACAGCATGTGCATGAGAGAGAGTGTGTGTGCTTGAAAGAGAGCTTGTCCCCGTGCAAAAGAGAGACAGAGTGCATACATGAGTGAGTGTGTGTGCAGGCAGGAGAGATAGAACGTGCATGCGAGAGTGGGTGTAAGAGAGAGAGATTGCATGCGAGAGAGAGGAAGTGCATGCAAGGCTGTGTGGGTGCAAGAGAGAACGTGCACATGTGCAAGAGAGAGAGAATGTGTGAGCATGCAAGACCAGAGTGTGTGCACGAGAGAGAGTGTGCATGTGAGAGCGTGTGTGCAAGAGAGAGACTGTGTACATGCCTGAGAGAGACTGTGTGTGCATGCATGAGTGTGTGAACGTGTTTGTGAGTGTGTGTAAAAGAAGGAGTTTTGGAGAGTGTGTGAAAGAGTGTAAATGTGTGCGTGAGTGTGAGTATGTGAAAGGGAAGTTTGGGAGAGTTTGTGTGTGAGAGAGTGAGTGTTTGTATGTGAGTGAGAGGGTGAGTGTGTGAGAAGGTGTGTGTGAGAATATAAGAAAGTGTGTGAGAGAGACAGTGAGTGAGAGGGTGTGTGCATGCATGTGATCGTGGTAGTGTGTGGAAGTGAGTGGGCATTTGTAATAGTGAGAGCCTTGGATTGTGAGTCAATGTGTAAATGTATGCACGTCAATGTGGATGTTTGCATGCACGTGTGTGAGAGTGAGTGTCTGTGAATGTGGCATGCGTGTGTGTGTGTGTGTGTACATGTGTGAGAGCGCGAGTGAATGAGAGTGAGGAACGGTGTGTGGTGTGTGAATCATACCTGGGACAGGTACATAAACACATGGTTTACACACAGTCACATTGAGGAGTGACAGCATTGACACTGAAACTGTACACTCAGATGGACAAACGCACACACACACACACATACACACAGAGGCATGGTCTCTTTCCCTGTCTCTCTCTCTCTCACACACACACACACACACACAGAGGCATGGTCTCTTCCCTCTCTCTCACACACACATTCACACACAGGTATGGTCTCTCTGTCTCTCTCTCTCTCACACACACACACACACAGAGGCATGGTCTCTTCCCTGTCTCTCTCTCTCTCTCTCTCTCTCTCTCTCACACACACACACACACACAGAGGCATGGTCTCTTCCCTGTCTCTCTCTCACACACTCACACAGAGACACTTTTGTGATTATACTTGAGCTCAGTCCCTCACTGACTCTCCCTCCTGACAAAACCTGTGTACAGTCCCTATGAAATTCCCAGTCCTGTACTGGGGTTGAGTTTGGGGGTGAGGGTGAGGAGACAGAGAGGTGGTATTGTGGGTGTTGAGGGGAAGACATGTGATCAAGGTTTTACATTTCCAAACTCTGCCGATATATTTGAGAAGGGGAAAGGAAATGAGAGATTGGAAGTCAAGTTCGAAATGGCTGCATTAGAGCAGGGCAGGGTGAGACAGACAGAGACAGAGAGACACAGGGACAGAGTGAGAGGGAGAGAGAGATGGAGAGACATACAGATAAGGACAGAGTCAGAGAGTTTGAGTCTGGGAACTGCATGTAGAGCAGGAAGGTCCCAAGAGATCCTCAGCAAATATCTCCCTCTTGTCCCAGCCCTGGGTGAGTCAGGGTGTCTACAGTCAGGCTCTTAGACTCTAGTGTGAGACCAATGTTTAATATTTTCAAACTGCACTGACATCATTAACAAGGCTTAAAGAAGAGTTTAACAAACTAGGAATGGGAAGACTTTGCTGCCCTCGAATTAAGACCCCAGTGGGCAGCAAGATCCAATAAGGCTCCTGTCCTGGGGATGAACATCTCAATCACACAGAGGCCTCCCCAGGGAGCAGACTGACAGAGGGTGAAATGTGTCAGAGATACAGGGGAGGAGGCCTCAAACCCCTCACCGAGAATAAATGTGGATAAGAAATTGTCAGATTCATTCTCATACCCTTTTCTCTCTCTCTCTCTCTCTCTCTCTCTCTCTCTCTCTCTCTATTAAGAGTGAGTAGCTCGTCCTGTCTGGGGGATTGAGTGAGTAATTATTAATGTTTCCAGCCTCTGTGTAATTGCTGTCTCTTGCTTTGTTTGTATTTTGATGTTACTGTGATGTTATACAGTGTGATGGGGATGGGGACAGATGGTGCTTTTTAACCTGGAATCTTGCTGTGTAATCTGGCACCAAAGTGCTCTCGCTCTCCCCTTTCAACTCATCTTTTCTCTCTTTTATCCCGAGGAAATTTTGTTGGGAAAGCTGCAAAGTGAAGATCCAAAATGACTGGGCCAGGAAAGCCTTGGATAAGAACAACCTCCAGAGGGGGAGCACAGGCCTGAGGCCTGTTCACCAGGCTGCACCCCGTGGGGCCCAGGTCTCTTTATTATCCCGAGGTTTAATCTCCTGGTTTGTTTGGGCCTCTGGTTAATTGGGTCCTGTCGGATTGGGGCCTTGTCATTTTTAAAACAGGTTTGAAGCCTGAGGTTAAAGTAACCGGGGCCTTGGGATTGTGACACAAACAGGTAACCCCCAGGATCTGGGAGGCAGGACTCCCCAAGGAGTGAATTAAAACCTTAAATGAGAAACTCTCTCCGAAGGCCCGTTCTAATGACAGAGTAATGTGGAACCTGTATCGGACAGGGGGATAAAATGTGAGAATCACAGAAATAAGACACAGGCTGGCCATTTCAATTCAATTCACTGAGTCTCGAGGAGGGGAGTCTCTCTGTCTTTCTCTCCAGTTTTCAAACAACTAAAACCATCCCACACACACAACGAGGTGAGCAGTTGTTATTTTAAGTGGAGGGGATATAATGATTACAATGTACAGTATTAAAACTGAAAGAGGTAGAGAGAGATCAGAGATGGAGAGAGTGAGGGCGAACAGAGTGAGAAAGGGGGAAACATTTGGAATTTGTCAAACAGTAGGATTGGGCCCTCTCTGTCATCTGGAGACAGAATCAAACCCTTAACCAGTGCCAGTGACACACGATCTGTCTGTAGTCACACTGCTGCTTGTGGGATCTTGCTGTGCATGGTTATTCATGTTTCTAACCTCTGGTCAACTGTTCGATGGTGATTTCTTTGTGTTTGGATGTTGCTGTGATGTTATGCAATACCTTAATGATGCAATTATTAATCTGAACCAGCATCACAGGGTAAAGGGAGAGATTGTGGAAGGCAGAGAGTGGTGGGATCTTGCTGTGCTTTTGGTGCCACTGCTTTATTTTATATTTCTCGCTCAGGCTGTTCCCCACCCGAGGAGGAGATTAGACCCAGGAGCTGACACTCGGGACGGTGCAGAGACAGAGAGAATCAAATCCAATCTCCAGTGAAGAATCGTCAGACAAGAGCTGGACCCAGAGAGAGAGAACAATCAGAAACTGTCCTGTCTCCTCATTTAAACTCACACACGGGGAAAAAGAATTGTGGAGTTCAGGCCGTCTCTGACAGTTTTATTGCAGGGAGCAAGTTCTGGGCTGGGGGAGACAAAGGGATGAAAAAGATGGAGAGGGATTTGCTGCACAGTCTGATCCCACAGAGCTCCTTTTTGTCGCTCAAACTTGGGTATCTGTTCTTTTCATCAATAAATCTCCTGATCCCCATTGATTAGAATCCAATGTAAAACTCACTCATGTTTATCTGTTATCCTAAATATAAACCCCCTCAAACCCTTCGATTTGATTCCAGTCTATAACTCACTCCTGAGTATCTGTTCTATATATAAACACCCCGCACCCCTTGATAGAATTCCAATCTGTAACTGACTTCCATTTATCTAGGACTCTGTATATAAACCACCTCAAACCTTCAATCAGATTTCGATCTGTAATTCACTCCTGGGTATGTGTTATTCTGGATAAAAACTACCCTGAACCCCATCGATTGGATTCCAATGTGTAACTCACTCCCATGTGCCTGTGATTCTGTTTCTGAAATACCCTGAAAGGTACAAATGGGACAAGCATGGACCAGTTGGGCCGAAGGGCCTGTTTCCGTGCTGTATGACTCTATACTTTCTATCACCTCGATAACTCACTCCTGAATAACTGTTACTCTGTATAAAAACCACCTTGACCCCTTCAATTCGATTCCAGTCTGTAACACAGTCCTGGGGATCTGCCACTCTGTGTATAAACCAGCCGGATACATTCGATTAGATTCAAGTCTGTAACTCATTCCCTGGTAACTGTTACTCTGAATACGAAGTCTCCACCCCGAACCCCTCCATAAAATTCCTGTCTGTAACTCTCTTCAGAACTCCGTTATTCTAATTATAAATCCCCCTAAACTCTTCAATTGGATTCCTGCCTGTAGATCAATCCCTGGTACCTGTTACTCTGTACATAAAGTCTATGTCCTGAAGTCCTTGATTAGATTCCTGTGTGAAACTCTCTTCTGACTCTCTGTTATTCCATACCTAAATCTCCATGAACCCTATGATTAGATTCCAGTCTGCAACTCTCTTCTGGTTCTTTGTTATTCCATATGTAACTCGCCCTGAACTCCTCAATTAGATTCCTGTGGGGCAGGTCATGCCTCACAAACCTTATCGAGTTCTTTGAGGATGTGACTAGAAACGCTGATGAGGGTCGTGTGGTGCATGTGGTGTATCTGGACTTCAGCAAGGCACTTAAAGGGTTCCCCATGGTAGGCTCCTTCAGAAGGTCAGGAGGAATGGGATACAGGGGAACTTAGCTGTCTGGATATAGAATTGGCTGGCCAACAGAAGACAGCGAGTGGTAGTAGAAGGAAAATATTCTGCCTGGAAGTCTGTGGTGAGTGGTATTCCACAGGGCTCTGTCCTTGGGCCTCTACTGTTTGTAATTTTTATTAATGACTTGGATGAGGGGATTGAAGGATGGGTCATCAGGTTTGCAGATGACACAAAGGTTGGAGGTGTCATTGACAATATAAGAGGGCTGTTGTAGGCTGCAGCGGGACATTGACAGGATGCAGAGATGGGCTGAGAGGTGGCAGATGGAGTTCAACCTGGATAAATGTGAGGTGATGCATTTTGGAAGGTCGAATTTGAAAGCTGAATACAGGATTAAGGATAGGATTATTGGCAATGTGGAGGAACAGAGGGATCTTGGTGTGCAGGTACATAGATCCCTTAGAATGGTCACCCAAGTGGACAGGGTTGTTAAGAAAGCATATGGTGTTTTGGCTTTCATTAACAGGGGAATTGAGTTTAAGAGTCATGAGATCTTGTTGCAGCTCCATAAAACTTTAGACCGCACTTGGAATACTGCGTCCAGTTCTGGTAGCCTTATTATATGAAAGATGTGGATGCTTTGGAGAGGGTTCAGAGGAGGTTTACCAGGATGCTGCCTGGACTGGAGGGCTTATCTTATGAAGAGAGTTTGACTGAGCTCGGACTTTTTTCATTGGAGAAAAGGAGGAGGAGAGGGGACCTAATTCAGGTATACAAGATAATGAGAGGCATAGATAGAGTCGATAGCCAGAGACTATTTCTCAGGGCAGAAACGGCTAACATGAGGGGTTATAGTTTTAAGCTGGTTGGAGGAAAGTATAGAGGGGATGTCAGAGGTGGGTTCTTTACACAGAGAGTTGTGAGAGCATGGAATGCGTTGCCAGCAGCAGTTGTGGAAGCGAGGTCACTGGGGACATTTAAGAGACTGCTGGACATACATATGGTCACAGAAATTTGAGGGTGCATACATGAGGATCAATGGTCAGCACAACATCGTGGGCTGAAGGGTCTGTTCTGTGCTGTACTGTTCGATGTTCTATGTTCTAATTCAATTTTTAGTACCTGTTCCCCTATGTGCAAATCCCCACTGTGATATAGATCCTATGAAGATTGATGGGAGACAGTGTAAATGGAATTGTCAGGGTACAATTCCTTCACGTGGATGAGAGAAGGTCTCCAATTGGAATGGTGAGAAAAATTGATGCCTGTGGGACTGAAGGGTCAGTCACAGAATGAATTCACCATTGGCTCAGAGACAGGAGACAGGATAGAGGGGAATGAGGGTTTGAGACTGGAGGGAGCGACAGGCACATACAAGTTGGGAACTGTTTTCAGTAAAAGGTAATTGATCCCAGGTCACTGCAAAGTGTAAGAATCTGATGCTATTCCCTCACTGTCCTCCTCCAATCCCTGGGAAGATCTGCTCCCACACCACGTTTCACTGTTGACTGTGTTAGATATTTTGATACATTGGGGATGGACGGGGGTGATTTTAAACCTGGGATTTTAAGCTTGCCTTCAAAATGCTCTCGCTCCCCCTTTCACATGATCTTTTCTCTCTTTTATCCCAACAAATCTTTGTTTGGAAAGCTGCAATGTGAAGATCCAGGAAAGAACAACCTCCAGAGGGGGAACATGGGCCTAAGGCCTGAGGCCTGGTCGACAGGCTGCACCCTGTGGCGGCCCACAGTGAGTTGTGTGTTTATTTACCCCGAGGTTTAATCTCCTCTGTGGGACCCTGGGTTTTAGGGGCCTCTGGGTAACTGGCTCCCGTCAGATTGCGGCCCTGTCATTTTTAAAACAGATTTGAAGCCTGGGGTTAAAGTAACTGGGGACTTGCGATTTAAAACAAATATACCAATCCCCAGAAAATGTCTGACAGACCAGACTCCCCAAGAAGGGAATAAAAACCTTAAATGAGAAACTCTCCCCAAAGACTTGTTCTCATGTCAGAGTAATGTGGGATGTGTACAGGCCTGGGTGATCAAATGTGATAATCACATAAATAAGACACAGGTTGGCCAGTTCAATTCAATTCCCTGAGTATCTGGGAGGGGATCTCTCTGTCTGTCTGTATGTTTCTCTCTCTCTCTCTCTCTCTCTCTCTCTGTCCCTCTCTCACACCCTCTCCAGCTTCTTTTGTTGATATTTTAAACGAATAAAACCGTCCCACACACAGCAATGTGACTCGTGGGTATTTGAAGTGGGGGAGGTGGAAATATTTTGCAGCACAAGGTGATTGTGTTTGAGACAAAGGGGTAAAAGAACACAAGATACAGACAGAGAGAGAGTGTGGGAAGGAGGGAGTGATAGAGGGTTAAGATGGAGGGGGGGAAGGAGCAGGAAAGGAGAGGGGGGAGGGAGGGGGGAAGGACGGGGAGGAGGAAGGGTGGAAAGGAGGGGGGAAGGGGTGTAATGCGAGGTGAGGAAGGAGAGAGGGGTAAGGAGAGGTGGGGAAGGAAGGTGGGAAGGAGAGAGGGGGTGAGGAGAGGGGGGGAAGGAAAGGGGAAGGAGAGGGGATGAAAGTAGAGATGGAGTAAAGTGAGGGGGAAGCAGAGGGGTGAAGGAGAGGGAGGGAAAGGGGGGAAGGAGAGGGGGAAGGAGAGTGGGGGAAGGGGGCGGACAGAGAGAGGGTGAAAGTAGAGATGGGGGTAAGGAGAGGGGGAAGAAGATATGGGAAGGGGGGAAGGAGAGAGAGGGGTTTGAGAGTCGGGGGAAGGAGAGAGGGCGAAGGAGAGGGGGAATGGGGTGAAAGTGAGTAGGGGAAAGGGGGGAAGTAGAGGGAAAAGGAGGGGGAAGGAGGGGGTCAAGGAGACGGAGGCAGAGAGTGGAGAGGAGAGATGTCAGAAGGAGTTGGGGGAAGGAGAGAGGGGAAAGGAGCAGGAAGGGAGGGAGGGGATGTTGGGGGGGAAGGAGAGAGGGGGAAAGAGTGAGGGAAAGAGTGTGGTAAGGAGAGAGGGGAAGGGTGGAAGGAGAGGGGGAAGGGCGAATGGACAGGGAGTGAAAGAGAGGGGGAGGAGGGTTGTCAGAAGGAGATAGAGTGAAGGGGGGCGAAGGAGAAGGCGAAACGTAGATGTGGGGAAGGAGAGGGCGGAAGGAAAGTGGGGGGAAGTAGAGAGTGGGGAAGGAGATGGGGGCGAAAGAGAGGGGAGGGAAGGGGAGAGGGGAAGGAGAGAAGGGGGAAGGAGAGAAGGGGGAAGGAGAGAAGGGGGAAGGAGAGAGTGGGGAAGGAGAGAGGGGAGAAGGAGAGACCGGAATGAAGGGGGAAGTAGAGAGGAGGAAAGGAGAGAGTGGGGAAGGACAGAGGTGTGGAAGGAGCGAGGGGGGAAGGAGACAGGGGCAAAAGAGAGGGGAGGGAAGGGGAGAGGGGAAGGAGGGAAGGGGAGAGGGGAAGGAGAGAAGGGGGAAGGAGAGAAGGGGGAAGGAGAGAGGGGAGAAGGAGAGACCGGAATGAAGGGGGAAGTAGAGAGGAGGAAAGGAGAGAGTGGGGAAGGACAGAGGTGTGGAAGGAGCGAGGGGGGAAGGAGACAGGGGCAAAAGAGAGGGGAGGGAAGGGGAGAGGGGAAGGAGGGAAGGGGAGAGGGGAAGGAGAGAAAGGGGAAGGAGAGAAGGGGGAAGGAGAGAGGGGAGAAGGAGAGACCGGAATGAAGGGGGAAGTAGAGAGGAGGAAAGGAGAGAGTGGGGAAGGACAGAGGTGTGGAAGGAGCGAGGGGGGAAGGAGACCGGGGCAAAAGAGAGGGGAGGGAAGGGGAGAGGGGAAGGAGAGAAGGGGGAAGGAGAGAGGGGAGAAGGAGAGACCGGAATGAAGGGGGAAGTAGAGAGGAGGAAAGGAGAGAGTGGGGAAGGACAGAGGTGTGGAAGGAGCAAGGGGGGAAGGAGACAGGGGCGAATGAGTAGAGGGGGTAGGGGAGAGGGGAAGGAGAGAGGGGAGAAGGAGAGAGGGAAGGAAGGGGGAAGGAGAGAGGGGAGAAGGAGACGTGGGGAAGGAGAGGGGGAAGGAGAGAGGAGAAGGAATGGGGAAAGGCAGAGGGAGAAGGAAGAGGGAAGGAGAGGGGGAAGGAGAGAGGGGGCAAGTAGACAGTGGGGAAGGACAGAGGGGTGGAAGGAGCAAGGGGGGAAGGAGTTGGGGGCGAATGAGAGGAGGGGGAAGGGGAGAGGGGAAGGAGAGAGGGAAGGAAGGGGGAAGGAGATGGGGAGAAGGAGAGAGGGGGGAAGGAAAGAGGAGGGAAGCAGAGAGAGGAAGGAAGGGGGAAGGAGAGAGGAAAGAAGGAGGGGGGGAGAAAAAAGGAGGGAAGCAGAGAGAGAAAGGAAGGGGGAAGGAGAGAGGGGAGAAGGAAAGAGGGGAAGGAAAGAGGAGGGAAGCAGAGAGAGGAAGGAAGAGGGAAGGAGAGAGGGGAGAAGGAGAGAGGGGAATGAAGGGGGAGGAGAGAGGGGAAAAGGAGGGGGAAGGAGAAGGGGAGAAGGAGGGGGAGGAAGGAAGGGGGAAGGAGACAGGGGAGAAGGAGAGAGGGGAAGGAAGGGGGAAGGAGAGAGGAGAGAAGGAGAGGGAGGAAGGAAGGGGGAAGGAGAGAGGGGAGAAGGAGAGATGGGAGAAAGAAAGGGGGGAAGTAGAGAGGGGAGAATAAGAGAGGGAAGGAGAGGGGCAATGGGAGAGGGGAGAAAGAGGAGGGAAAGGAAGGAGGGAGAAAGAGAGAGAGGAAGAAAGGGGAAAGGAGAGAGGGGAAAAGGAGAGAGGGGAAGGAGAGAGGGGAGAAGGAGGGGGGTAAAGGAAGGGGGGTAGGAGAGAGGGGAAGGAGAGGTGGAGAAAGAGAGAGGTGGGAAGGAGAGAGAGAGAAAGGACAGAGGGGAAGAAAAGGGGAAGGAGAGAGGTGAGAAGGAGAGAGGGGAGAAGGAGACGGGGGAAGGAGAGGGGCAACGAGAGGGGAGAAGGAGGGGGGTAAAGGAAGGGGAAAGGAGACAGGGGAGAAGGAGAGAGGGGAAGGAAGGGAGAATGAGAGAGTGGAGAAAGAAAGGGGGAAAGGTGGGAGAAGGAGAGGGGGAGGAGGGGGAAGAAGGAGAGGGTGAAAGGAAGGGGGAGGAGAGAGCGGGGAAGGATAGAGGGGAGGGAAGGCAGGGGGCAGAAGAGAGGCCAGAAGGAGAGTGGGGAAGGAAATGGGAGGAGAGAGGGGAGAAGGAGAGGGGGTAAAGAAGGGAGAAGGAGAGCGGGAGGAGTGGGGGAAGGAGAGAGGGGAGAGGGAGAGGGGGTAAGGAAGGGAGAAGGAGAGAAGGGAGAAGGAGAGGTGGGGAAGGAGAGGGGGGAAGGAAGGGGAGAAGGAAGGGGGAAGGAGATGAGGCAAGGAGAGAGGGGGAAGGAAGGGGGCAGGAGATGGGGGAAGGAGGGGGTGAAGAAAGGGGGAAGGAGATGGGGGCAGGAAGGGGGAAGGAGATGGGGAGGAAGGGGGAAGGAGATAGGGGGAAGGAGGGGGGAAGGAAGGGGGAAGGAGATAAGGGGAAGGAGGGGGGAAGGAAGGGGGAAGGAGATGGGGAAGGAAGGGGGAAGGAGATGGGGGAAGGAAGGGGGAAGGAAGGGGAAAGGAGATGGGGGGGAAGGAGATAGTGGGAAGGAGATGGGGGGTAGGAGGGGGGAAGGAAGGGGGAAGGAGATGGGGGAAGGAGTGGGGGGAAGGAGATGGGAGAGGGGGGAAAGGAAGGGGGAAGGAGATAGGGGGGAAGGAGGGGGGGAAGGAGATAGGGGAAGGGGAAAGGAAGGGGGAAGGAGATGGGGGTAAGGAGATAGTGGGATAAGGAGATGGGGGAAGGAAAATGAAGGAGATG